>NW_006408609.1:10602967-10610636 GCF_000296735.1 Chrysochloris asiatica | reverse complement strand
ACAGGGTTTCCCGAGGCTGTAAATCTTTACGGGAGCAGAAAGCCTCATCTTTCTCCCATGGAGCAGCTGGTAGTTTCAAACTGCTGACCTTGCAGTTCGCAGCCCGATTCGTAACCACTATACTACCAGGGCTCCTTGCAGTCAAATGGATACTATCTGCAAATGTGGGCATTCTTGTGCCTCTCCCCTAACTTCCTATCAGTTGGATCCTCCATTCTCAGCTTTAGCCCTCCATGGCTATGTTCTTGTCCATGGGCTCAGGAGTCCCCAGGTCTCACCATACTTTGAACCAACCAACCCTTCTTCTCTCTCTCATCTCCAGGTAGACGGGTGTCTATGGAACATGGTCGGATTCAACCCATATCTTCCTCCACTTCCACTCACCAATAATCTAACATGGTCACCAGCTAGCTTACATGGCTGCTCATGTAATCCCTTTGAGTTTCAGTGTTGGAGGGAGTGTTGTCCTGAAGGGACTTGATTGCTTCCCTTGATGGTTTTCCAGTGAACAATTTGCTTGTCCTTGTAGTAACCATTCAGACTGCTGTTTTTGTTTTTAATTTTGATTTTTCCTGCTGGTCTTTCTCTCAAGAAGTGTCTTCTGTTCCAGCTACTCCAGACTGATCTGCTTGTCCTTGTAAGTGGGAATGTTCCACCTAGGAATGTTCTGAATGGGACGCAGGATTACACCTAAGGTCCTATACACTCAAGGGTCCACAAGAAACCTATTTCACTGGACAAGTTCTAGAACCCCTTTTAGGTATTTCAGAGAATTATAGGCTTAAGACAGGCTAATAATCAGCCATATTTTTGTTGTGTTCCAAAGGTTTTGGTATGTTGTGCTTTCATTCTTATTTGATTCAATGAATTTTAGTATTTCACTCTTTATTTATTCTTTTAACAAGAAGCCTTTAAGCAAAGTGTTGTTCAATTTGCATGTGTTTTATTTTTTTCTGTAATCTTCCTATTGTTGATTTCCAGTTTTATAGTGTTCAGGTCTGAGGAGATGCTTTCTAATATTTTAATAGTTTTAAATTATTTGAATCTTGCTTTGTGGCCTAACAAATGATCTATTCTAGAGACTGTTCCATGTGCACTGGGGGAAAAAATGTGCATTGTGCTGTTGTTGACTTGAGTATTCTGTATAATTCTGTGAGGTCAAGTTGGTTGATTGTGTTGTTTAGTTTTTCTGTGTTTTTGTTGAGTTTCTTTCTATCTGTTGTTCCCTTCAACAAAAGTAGTATATTAAAATCTCTTACTATTATTGTAGAATTATCTATTTCTTTTTAAATTCTATTAGAGCTTGTTTTATGTATTTTGAAACTTTTTCATTAGGAGCATAGATATTATTGTTATGTTCTCTCAGTCAGTTGACCTTGTAATCATGATACAATGTTCTGTGTCTCTGATGCTGGTTTTTGCCTTAAAATCTTTTTTACCAAAAATTAATATTGCCACTCCTGCTCATTTTTTATTGCTGTTAGTTTGATATATTTTTCCATCCTTTGATTTTAAACTATTTTTGTCTTTGTGTGTAAGATGTGTCTCTTATAGATAGCATATGGAAGGATCCTGTTTAGTTTTCCATTCTCTTACCCTCTGTCTTTTAGCTGCTACATTTAATCCATTTATATTCACTGTAACTATTGATTGGTGTGAACTGATTGCTATCATTTTTATGGGTTGGTTTTTTTTTTTTTGTGTGTGTGTGTGTGTGTGTATGTCATGCTGCTGGTTTCTTTGTTCCACATAATTTTCTGTATTGAGTTCATTTTGTTTGTTGGCTTTATTGTAATTTTTTTCTTTGTTTCTGATTTAATGTTTACTAAATCTTTTATGATTTTCCTCTTTTGAACAATTGATTTGAAGGTGTATTAATTTTTTTTTTTTTTTGAGATTACCCTATAGTTTACTAATTTCTTCTCCAGTTTAAAACAGACTGTTTTTATCTTGAAAACTGCTTGGCTTCCTCACTAGCTTGGAAATACTGTAACTACTCTATTCTCTCTTTTTGCTTTGTGGTTGTCTTCATTACAAATTGACTACAACTGCCTGCTTTATGTTTCTGAGATGTGTTTTACTTTGAATACTTCTACATCTGGACTGAGTTTTGAATCATGTTATCATGCATATTAAGCTCAGTTTGTTGTCTGCTTTTTGGTGGTTCTCAGTCAAAAGAACTCCCTTTAATATTTTTGAAAAGTTGGCCAGGTTAAAAATTCATTTAATTTCTGTTTATTAGGGCATTTCTGAATAACCGAGGGTCAGTTTGCTGAGTATTTGATTTTTGGTTAACAATTATTTGCTTCCAGAGTTTTCTATAGGTCATCCCATTGCCTACTTGTCTACATAATTTCTGATACAAAATCAGAAATTAGTGTTATTGATTATCATTTGTAGGTAACTTTTCTTATTTCTCAAGCTATTCTTAGGATTCTTTCCTTTTCTTTGATTTTAGAAAGTTTGATATGGCATATCTTGCTGATTTTCTTTTGGGGTCTATCTTGTTTTGGTTTAGCTCAGCTTGTTGAATGTTTATCTTCTTGTTTTTCATGGTTTGGGGGAAGTTTTCCTCCAAGTTTTAACTATTTCTCAGTGCTTTTGTTTTACCTTCCTGTTCTGGAATTCTGATCACCCGTACGTTATTCTACTTCAAAGTGTCCTACACAAGTCTCAGGCTTCTGATTTTTAACTTCTTTTTTTTTTTCTGATTGATATTCTAGCATTGAGAGATTTATCTTCAAGCTCACTAATTCAGACTCTGTTGATTCTAAATTACTTCTTACCCCTTCCACTGTATTATCCATTTCTGAAACCTTAATATTAATCTCTTGAATTTCTACTTGCAGGTTTTGTATTGTTTCTAATTTTTCATTTATTTTGTCCAGGTTTCCTGAATTCTTCTAAAGATTTTTTGTGTTCTCCTTGCTTTATTCTATTTTTTTCTCAATCTGTTGAATGTACCTGAGCATCATTCTTTTGAATTCTTTCTCATTAAGTTCCAATAGCTCTTGTTGTTGTTGTTGTTGTTAAGTGCTGTCGAGTCGGTTCCGACCCATAGCGACCCTGTACAGGGTTTCCGAGGTGTAAATCTTTATGGGAGTAGAAAGCCTCATCTTTCTCCCGTGGAGCGGCTGGTAGTTTCGAACCGCTGACCTTAAGGTTCGCAGCCCGAGTCGTAACCATTACGCTACCAGAACTCTTACTCCTCAAAAATGTTTCCTGACTCTGCATCTTGGTCACTTTCTTGAGCCAGTCTTTCTTGTTTCTTTGTGTCAACTGAATTGTAAGTTGTCTCCAAGATATTGTGGTGTCACTGTATTTGTATTTAATTGATGACTATATGTTGTTGTATTCTTAAATATTCATCAACTGTCTCCCGGTGGGTGCAATTAGAGACTAGAAGCATGTGCATAATTCTCCATTCTCTGTTTGTGCAGCTTGGTGCAGGGTGTGCTTGACTGGTGTTGGCTGCTATTTATCATTGAACAGATGGTATAGGAACTGGTATTGACTCTTGTATAGTTAGTGCAGCTACAGAGGGTAAGTTTGTAACTGGGATGTATAAGCTTGGTTACTTTCTCTCCTTGGGTGAGCAAGAAGAGAAAACATGTACTCACAATGGAGAAAATGAAAGGAAGCAAGCATACAATAGCAAAAAAGAAAATAGCTAAGGATTAAAAAGGAAAAAAAAAAAACTGGTAGCAGCAAGAAAAAACTAACAACAAAAAGTGGAAAAAGAAAATAAAGCCATGGAAGAGAAAAATAAGAGAAATTTTTAAAAGAAAAACACTTTTTTAAAAACACACACACAAAAACTAGGAATAAGGAAGAACATAAGAGAAAAAGACCAGGACATAGTAAAGGGAAAAAATCTAAAGAAAAAAGAAAAAGGGTGGGGGGAGAGAGAAAGAGTAGTAAACAAGAAAAAACAAACACACAGATAGGAAAGATTTTGAAAAATAAAAGTAAGGGCAAGAGAAGAAGATGAAGGAAGGGAAAGAGAAGAAGGAGGTGAAAGAATAAACAAGCAAAAACAGCAAAAGAAAACACCAGGATGAGTGCTAGACTCAGAAAGGAGAAAACTCTGTGAGACGCCTTCCAGCCAAAGAGCTCTCAAGAAGGGTGCAGGAGTGACAAGATGGTGGCATTCCTGGCCCTAGATAAAGTGCTTGAAGCCCTAAGTGTTGTCTATGTTCAGGGTATTCCATTCAGAAGTAGTTTGTGCAGGTTATAAGGTAGCTGAATTTAGGGGCATTCAGGACCAGAGGGCATTCAGGAGCAGGGTGAGTGGTTGAAGAGTTCCCATAGTCTAGGGTACCTGGGACCCACTCTGCAAATTCTGAATGTCTGAAGTAGCACTCAACTCTATCCAGTCTCCAGGGTGGTAGGGCTGGCATCCAACTCACTATGGTAGGGTTAATAAGCACATTGACTCCAACATCCAAGAGAGCAGGGACTCTGCTGGGGGTAGATGAAGAAGGGGGCGTGCCAAGCTGCTGGTCACCAGGGAAGTGTGAGGAACAAGAAAGAATTGCATCATTCTCATCACCAATACCTGGTGTGTAATTGCCTCCAAAGCAATTCACAAAAGTGCAAGATGGTCAGTGGACAATTCAACCATCTGTCTCCTTTTTCACTGCCCCTATTCAGCTTCTTCTAGTAAACATTCAATCCACTTCTCTATCATTTCCTCTGAGATTTTGGATCCCAGGATTAGCATCTGTATCTGTTTCATTTGGTCTCCTGTATCTTTGTTGTAGAAAGTCTGTATAGAAGGTCTATTTAATCCTTAATCTTGCCAAAAGCATATATGCAGATTTTTGACTGCATGTTGTTCAGGATTGTTAAGGTTATACTGGAAGGATTGTACATACATACAGAAAAGGACCATCATATGTCTGTCAGTTTGTTGCACTATAGTGACTTGCTTTTGCAATGATGCTGGAAGCTGGGCCTCCAGAATTTTAAATACCATGTTCATCAGTTGGGGACAGGTTTCAACTAAGCTTCCAGACTAAGACAGATTAGGAAGAAAGAGAGACAGACTACTTCTGAATATTAAGTCACTGAAAACCTTATGAATAGCAATGGGACACTGTTCATTGAAACATGATGAAGAACACTAGAATATTGTTAGCTAGAGGGACAGAAGAAGGGCCCCTCAGGTTGGAAGGCACTCAAAATATGCCTGAAGAAGACCTACCTTCTCAAAGTAGATTTGACCATAATTTTACAAATGGAGTAAAGATTTGGGGACCTTCATTTGTTCATGGGGCACCACTCAAAATGAGGAGAAACAGATGTTCACATTCATTAATAATTAGATCATGTAATGTATGAAATATGAACTTAGGAAAATTGGAAGTTGTCAAAAATGAAACAGAACGCATAAACATCAATATATTAGACATTGGTTTATGAGTTGTGGAGTCAGTTCCAAATCATAGTGACCCTGTACAGGGTTTCCAAGGTTGTAAAACTTTATGGGAGTAGAAAGCTTCATCTTTCTCCTGCAGAACATCTGGTAGGTTCAAACTGCTGACCCTGAGGTTTGCAGCCCGATTTGTAATCACTACAAGATTTAAAATATTGACAAGCTATTTTATGGCTTTCATACTTTTTTCCCAATTGGAAATTGTCAAAAATGATATGGAACGCATAAACATCAATATCATAGGCATTAGTCAGCTCAAATGCACTGGTATTGACCATTTTGAATATGACAACCACATGGTTAACTATGTGGGAATGGCAAATTGAAGTGAAATAGTGTCACACTCATCATCAAAAAGAACATCCCAAGATCTATCTTGAAGTAAACGCTGTGATAGGATAATATCCATATAGCTGCAAAGAAGACTAGTTTATACTACTATTATTCAAATTTACACACAATCACAATCACTAAAGCTAGTGATAATGAAATTAGAGAATTCTACCAATTCCCTCAGTCAGAAATAGATGAAACATGAAATCAAGATGTATGGGTAATTATTGAAAGCAAAGAGAACTTAAAATACTTACTGATGAAAACACCACAACTTCAAGTATGGTTTGCACCTTAATGTAAATAACACAAAAATCCTCACAATTGTACAAACAAATGACATCAAGATAAATGGAGAAAAAAATTGAAGTTGTCAAAAACTTCATTGTGTCCAGACCAACCATCAACAGTCATGGAAGCAGCAGTCTAGAAATCAAGCATCATATTGCATTAGGCAAATCTTTTGTGAAAGACTTCTTTAAAATGTAGATGAGCAAAGATGAAAGTTTGAGGACTAAAGTGCATCTGACCAAGTTTTGATCTTTTCAAAATCCTCATGTGCAAGTGTAAGTTGAACAATGAATATAAAATACCCTAGAAGAATTGATATATTTGAGCTATGGTGTTGGACAAGAATATTAAAGTACCAAGGAAACTCAGAAGAACAAATAAATCTGTGTTTAAAGAAGTAAAATCAGAGTGTTCCTTGTAATCCAGGATAGCCAGACTTCATCTCTCATATTTCATACATATTACCAGGAGGGACGAAGTTCCTCACTGCACGACTACACGAGCCACCATCTTGATACAATCGTGAGGAGCTCCATCACAAACAACACAGAATACCAGGCCAAGCATGCTCAGGGGATGGTGCTAGAACTCTGAGCCACATATAAAGGAATATTTAGAAGATTAGAAGGCTTACAGCTAGGGAAATTTGTAGGAGAATCAAGAAATCCATTGCTTTCTAACTAAAGACGCTCAGTTATTCCCAGAGTCACCATCTTGGGAGAAAACAAGTGGGGGAAGGACCAGAACAGCCACGAACGCCTGACAGAACCGAGGAGATACAGGTGGGGACATTCATTTTTTGGTATCTGTTCATTGGTCTCTTGCTGACTGCGCACCTCCATTCTGATAACTAGGGGGGATACCTGAGTGAATGGGTAACCCACCCACACCCCTGGAGGGTTCTACTATGCATGCGCACAGATCTCCTGGAAATTTAAAGTGACAGATTTGACATAAAACCAAACGGCCACTACTCGTCTGTCTGTCATACGGTGTGGTTTATGAGTTGCTGTGATTCTGAGGGCTATGCCACCAGTATTTTAAATAACCAGTAGGGTCACCCATGGTGGACAGGTTTCAGATGAGCTTCCAGACAAAGACAGATAGGAAGAAACAGTGACAAACTACTTCTGAATCTTAGTCACTGAAAACTTTATGAATAACAGAGAAACACTGTCAGATACAGTGCCAGAAAATGAGCACCCCTGGTTGGAAGGCACTCAAAATGTGACTGGGGAAGAGATGCCTCCTCAAAGTAGAGTTGATACGAATGGAGTTATGTTCATGGGAGAAAAGCCCACAGAACCGTTCTTTTGCTGATGGGCCACAACTCAAAATGAAGAGAAACAGCTGTAAATATCCATTGAAAATCGGAACATGGAATGTACGAAGTATGAATCTGCGAAAATTGAAAGTTGTCAAAAATGAAATGGACCACATAAACATCTATATCTTAGGCTTTAGTGAGCTGAAATGGACTAGTATTGGCCATTTTGAATCTGACAACCACATGGGTTACTATGTCGGGAATGACAAATTGAAAAGGAATGGTGTTGCATTCATTGTCAAAAAGAACATATCCAGATCAGTCATGAGGTACAATGCTGT
>NW_006408609.1:10597479-10601455 GCF_000296735.1 Chrysochloris asiatica | reverse complement strand
CAGAAAGATGTTTACCTGTGCTTTATTGACTACGTGAAGGCTTTTGATTGTGTGGATCATGACAAGCTATGGACAACTTTGCAAAGTATGAATATTCTGGAACACTTAATTGTACTCATAAGGAATCTGTACCTGGACCAAGAAGCAGTTGTTCGACGAGAAAATGGGAACATTGAATGTTTTAAAATTAAGAAAGGTGTATGACAAAGCTGTATTATTTCACCATACTTATTCAACCTGTCTGCTGAGCAAATAATACGAGAAGCGGGGTTCTATGAAGAAAAAAGTGGCATGAGGATTGGAGGAAGACTCATTAACAACCTGCAATATGCAGATGATACAACCTTGCTTGCTGAAAATGAAGTGGACTTAAAACACTTACTTGTGAAGATCAAAGAGCACAGCCTTCGGTATGGATTACACCTCAATGTCATGGAAACAAATTCCTCACCTCCGGACCAATAAACAACATTCTTACCAACGGAGAAAAGATTGAAGTTGTCAAGGACTTCATTCTTCTTGGATCAACTATCAATACTCACAGAAGCAGCAGTCAAGAGATCAGATGATGTATTGCATTAGGCAAATCTGCTGCACAGGAACTTTTTAAAGTGTTGAAGAGCAAAGATGTCAGCTTGAGAACTAAGGTGCATCTGACCCAAGCCATGGTATTTTCAGTAACCTCATATGCATGCAAAAGCTGGACAGTGAATAAGGAAGACCATAGAAGAATGGATGCCTTTGAGTTATGGTGCTGGAGGAGAATACTAAAAGTGCCAGGGGCTGCCCACAGAACCAATAGGTCTGTTTTGGAAGAAGTGCTGCCAGAGTGCCCCTTAGAGGCCAAGATGGCCAAACTTCGTCTCTCATACTTTGGACATATTGTCAGAAGGGAACAGTAGCTGGAGAAGGATATCATGTTTGGTAAGATGGAGGGTCAGAGAAAAAGAGGAAGATCTCCAGTGAGATGGATTGGCCAGGTGGCAGCATTGATGGACTCAAGTGTGGCAACAGTAATGAGGTTGGCCCAGGATCGGACATTGTATCTCATTCTGCAAGTACATAAGGTCACTATGAGTCAGTACTGACTTGATGGCACCTAACAACAACAAATCAGAAGGGGCCAGTCCCTGGAGAAGGACATCATGCTTGGTAATGTGGAGGGTTAGTGAAAAAGAGGAAAGCCCCCAGCAAGATGAATTGGCACAGTGGCAGCAGCAATGGACTCTAGTGTAGCAACAATTGTGAGACTGGCACAGGACTGGACAACTTTTCTTTCTGTTTTGCATAATTACTTATGAATCAGTACCAACTCGCCAGCACCTAACAAAAACATCAATATAGAAAAAGAAGTTGCATATTATAAATAATAAATCAAATTTTTACATGTGATTAAGTCTAAGAAATAGACAGGACAAGAATAGAATTCTTAACATCACCCTTTTAAATTAATTCATTAAACCAAATTATTTTCCAGAAGAAAATAAGAAACAAAATAAATTTATCCCATCACAATATTACCTGCAATTATAATCTATATTAGAAATGTATATGACATACTATACAAAACTAAAATTTATCCCTGAGCTTCAGAGAATAGGATAATTGAAAATACAATGCATGCTTTTAGATCTGTCACTCCTCTATCAATTTGTTATACTATGGTGGCTTGCATGTTGCTGTGATTCTGGAAGTTATGGCACCGGTATTTTAAATACCAGCAAGATCACCCCTTCTGGGCATATTCAGCTGAGCTTCCATATTAAGTAAGACAAACTAGGAAGAAGGAGTGACAGACTTCTGAAAATTTACTCACAGAAAACCTTATGAATATCAATGAAACATTGTCAGATAGCTTCAGAATGTTGAATATTAAAACAGGATAAAGAGTACCTCAAAGTAGAGTTGACCATGATGAGGCAAATGGGGTACAACTCAAAATGAGGAGAAACAGCTGTAAACATCCATTAAAAATTGGAACATGGAATGGACAAAGTATGAATCTAGAAAAATTGGAAGTTGTGAAAAAAAAAAAAAAGGAAATGGAATGTATAAACATTAATATCCTAGGCATTCGTGAGCTGAAATGGACTGGTATTGGCCATTGAATATGATAATCACATGATTATGACATGACAAATTGAAGTAGAATTGCATCACATTCATCACTAAAAAGAACATCTCAAGATCTATCTTGAAGTACAATGCTGTCTGTGATAGGATGATATCAATACACCTAAAAAGAAGACCAGTTAATATTTCTATTATTCAAATTTACACACTAAAGCCAGTGATGATAAAATTGAAGAATTTTACCAATTTCTTTAGCTGGAAATTGATCAAACATCTAATCAAGTTGTATTAATAATTACTGGTGATTGGAATGCAAAAGTTGGAAACATAGAGGAAGGAGCAATTGTTGGAAATTATAGCCTTGATGATAGAAACAATGCTGGAGATCACATTATAGAATTATGCAAGACTAATGACTAATGGCAACTTCACTGCAAATGTTTTAACAACCTCATCATATGGAATACACAGAAATCAAATTAACTATATCTGTAGAAGGAGAAAGTGGAAAAACTCCATATCATTAGCCAAAACAAGGCCAGGTGCGGGCTGCAGACCATCAATTACTCATATGCAAGTTCAGGCTGAAGCTGAAAAAAATTAAAATAAGTCCACGAAAACCAAAATACAGCTTGAGCATATCCCACCTGAATTTAGAATGTATCTCAAGAACAGATGTGATGAATTAAACACCAATGACTGAAGACTAGAAGTGTTGTGGGATGAGATCAAGAACATCATACAAAAGGAAAGCAAAAGGTCAGTAAGAAGACAAAAAAGAATTAAAAGACCAAAATGGGTGTCAGAAAAGACTCTAAAACTTGCTCTCCATTGTAGAAATGCTAAAACAAATGGGAGAAATGAACAGTTAAAAGAGCTGCATAGAAAATTTCAAAGGGCAACTCCAGAATACAAAGTCAAGTATTACAATGAAATTTGCATAGATCTTGAGTTAGAAAACCAAAAGTACAAGCTCAGCATTCCTGAAGCTGAAGGAAGTGAAGAAAAATTCAAGCCTCAACTTGTGTTATTGAAGGATTCTATAGGATCAACACTGGACTGTAAACCACAAGGTTGACTGTTCAAACCCACCAGCTGCTCCTTGTAAACCCTAAACAGAGTTGCTATGAATCGGTACCAACTCAACAGAGCTTAACAACATATACAACATGTGGTGCTGTAGGATAAGCACTGGGCCCCAAGGTCTGTTTGAACCTCAATCTGTTTTGGAAGAAGTACAGCCATATTGCTTCTTAGGAGCCAGAAAGGCCAGACTTTGCCAGTCGTACTTCAGACATATTATCAGCAACAATTGTGTGGCTGGAGCAGGACCAGGATGTGTTTTGTCCTGTTGTGCCTATTGTCGTTAAGATTCAGTACCAACTCAATGGCACCTAACAATAATTCTTAGATGGGAAGTGGTGATGGTGGTGGATATAATGCCATCAGGTCTATTGCAACTCATTGTGACCCTGCATAGGCTTTCTGAGACTGTAAATCTTTATGGAAACAGAAAGCCTAAAGCCAATGTCACATCCATATTGTCCTCTCTAAATTGATTTAAATATTTAATAATATCTCTATCAAAATCATAAAGTATTTCTTGGGCTCTGGTGCGAGAATGACAAAATTATGTGGATTATTCCATATGGTTGGTGATGGTGGTGGTGGTTATGTGCCTTGTAGTTGGTTCTGACTCATAGTGACGCTACATAGGGTTTCTGAGGCTGTAAATCTTTACAGGAGCAGGAACAGCTGGTAGGTAGTTTCGAGCTTCTGACCATGAGGTTAACAGTCCGACTCATAATCACTATATTACCAGAGCTCCTTATTTCATATGAGTAGGTCAAGACATTTAAAAAATAAATTTTTTTCTAATTTAAAAAAAGCTGAAGGAAAAACA
>NW_006408609.1:10595126-10597325 GCF_000296735.1 Chrysochloris asiatica | reverse complement strand
AATAAAAGACAAATCTCTGGTATTCTTATGATATGCTCAGAAGATAGTTTTGTAAGTTTTAGGGAAAATCTATTAGACTATAAAAAAAAATAAACTTCTAACATCCATAATTAAAGGCAATGTAGGATAAGCACTGGACTGCCCACCACAAAAGCAGAGGTTCAAAGTCACTCCTCGGGACTCCTATACAGAGTCGCTTTGAATCAGAACCAACTAGATGGCACAACAACAAATGACAATGTGTACCATACAAAAAAGTAACAAGATCTAGTGGTACTCCAATCAAATACAACTGGACATTTCTTATTGCGGTGGAGGAGTGAGGAGTATGAATAACTGTCTAAGAAAAAAGATACCATGTATCCAAAACAAATGACTATATAACCATCTGCTATTTCTAAATTTAGCTGTAAACAAATATTCAATAAAGACTTGAAAAATTACAGAGCAAAGGTAACAGGGAAATGTTCAAGTTTAACTTTAATCATTGTTTTAAAAATCAAACAATACAAAGAAGCAAAGTCATAGCAAACAATTCACAAAAGAAAGAAGGTTTTTTTAATTTAAAAAAAAAAAAAAAAAAAAACCACCTTAAAATAGCTAGAGCAGTAAGAAGAGAATTACACATTGGCTGGCCAGCCACAAGGTCATCAGTTGGAATCTACCAGCTGTTCCGAGAGAGAAAGGGGAAGCTTTCTGCTCCCGTAAAGATTTACAGCCTTGGAAACACTATTGAGAGTTGCTGTGAGTTAGAACCTACTGTATACCACAAGTCATTTTTGCAAGGAATTCATAAAACAATAATATTTTAGCAAACATACATTAAAATATGCTTAGTCTCATTTCTATCTCTGATGCAAGCTTTAAACTCAGAAATATAATTGCTTAATAAATTAATTAAATGAAATAATGGATGCCTTCACTAAAAAGATCTAAAAAATGGCACGTCCTAGAATGCCATACGTAAGCACTGAACTGAGTACCACAAGGTCCGAGGTTTTGCCTGCCAGCAACTGCGTGGGAGAAAGATGAGGCTTTCTGCTCCTGTAGAGATTTTAAAAGTCTGGGAAACCCTGTACAGGGTCACTGTGAATCGGAACCTATTCAGAAACACTTAACAGCAACAACAGAGAAAATAAACCTGTACTCCTTTTAGGATTGCTCAGAAAAGCAGAGGCATTCCATTAAAAACAAAAGAAAACACTAAATAGGGACCACAAATCTCAGTTAATTAAAAAAAATAAAAATAAAAAAAAGCTAAAATCGTAATATAATAATATCTCAAAACATGAAGTCATTTGACATTTACTCTAATTGGAAAATATTTATTTAACTAACATAAAATGGAGGATAATTACATATTACCACAAAATGGAGGATAATTACATCAGATTACAAAATGGAGGACAATCACACAATACAAGTAATCATAGCCTAGCCAAGCTGACACATAATATCAACTACCACAATGTTTTTCCTCAATTATTTAGAGAGAAGGGTAAAAAGGAAAGGAAATAGCATGATGGATCCTGTATATGCAGAAGGAGGAAAGGATAAACCAACTTACAAGAACCTATGTATCTAAACAGGAGTCCTGGTGTGTCACTGTGGGTTTATGCGCAAGAATGCAAAGCCATTTGAACTGCAGGGCCAGTGGTTCAAGCTCACCAGTCACTGCTCAGAAACCCTATACAGAATCGCTATGGGTTGGAACGGACTTGATGCCACTTAAAAACAACAACAAAATGTATCTAACAAGGAGCTCTGGTTTGTTTTTGTTAGGTGCCATCGAATCGGTACCGACTCATAGAGACCCTATGCACAGCAGAATGAAGCAAACACTGCCTGGGCCAACCTCACTACTGTTGCCATGCTTGAGTCCATTAATGCTTCCACTTGACCAATCCATCTCATTGGGGGTCTTCCTCTTTTCCTCTGACCCTCCACCTTACCAAACATGATATCCTTCTCCAGCGACTGGTCCTTCCTGATAACATGACTGAAGTATGAGAGATGAAGTTTGGCCATCTTGACCTCCAAGGAGCACTCTGGCTGCACTTCTTCCAATACAGATCTGTTGGTTCTATGGGCATCCCATGGCACTTTCAATATTCTTCTCCAACACCCTAACTCAAATGCGTCAATTCTTCTACGGCTTTCCTTATTCACTGTCCAGCTTTCCCATGCATGTGAGGTTAT
>NW_006408609.1:10592395-10594389 GCF_000296735.1 Chrysochloris asiatica | reverse complement strand
GCTCCATGGGAGAAAGATGAGGCGTTCTGCTCCCATAAAGATTTACAGCCTCAGAAACCCTGTGCAGCGTCACTATGAGTCGGGACCGACTCCACGGTACTTAACAACAACAACGTGTATCTAACAAGGTACTTGGAGGCCTGGAGTGGCACTGTAGGCTAATGCATCAGATTGCAAAGTCATTTAAACCACAAGGTTGGTGGTTCAAGCTCACCAGCTGCTCCTTGGAAACCCTATACAGGGTCGCTATGGGTAAGAATTGACTCAATGGCACTTAACAACAACAACAAGGTACTTGGAATCCTGATGTGGCCCTGTGGGTCAATGGGCAGTTTGAACTGCAAGATCAGTGGTTCAAGCTCATCAGCCACTCCTCGGAAATCCTATAGAGGGTTGCTGTGAGTCACAACTGACTCAATGGCACTTAACAACAACAACATCAAGACACTTATTCGAGAATTTGTTGAGAAGCATCTGTGTACCAGACAGTAATATTAGTTACATTAGGCCCAGAAACAGCTTAGTGGCCACATTCTGACTAATTCATTCCTAAAGTGCACACAGTTCTTGATTCCTTCACCTTCATAGCATAATTAAGTGGAAACTGCAAAGGAATTGCAATAATTCACAATTTATTTCTCAAAGTTTGGGTTATTCCATATTCAATAACCCATATTAACACTGTATCTGGTCAGTTTCTCATATTTTGGGGGTTTGCATGTTGCTATGATGTAGGACACTGTGACATTAGTATTTTAAATATCAATAGAATAACTTGTGATGGACAGGTTTCAGTAAAACTTCCAGACTAAGACAGATTAAAGGCATGGTAATCTATTTCTGAAAATTAGGTAATGAAACGCTTATGAACCTCATAGAACTGGGTTCCTTGGTTTGGAGATTTAGGGTCAGGGTTTCATGGGACATTTCAGTTAGTTGTCCTAATAACATGTTTACTGTTTTTGCTTTACCTCCTAAAACTTGGACTGCTAACCTCAAGGTCAACAGAATCCACCAGTAACTTTGCAGAAAGATGAGGCTTTCTGCTTCCTCAAAGATTTACAGCCTTGGAAACCCTATACTGGGAAGCTATGAGTTGGAATGGACTCCACGGCACTTAACAACAACAAAAATAACAGGAAACCTGCTATTGAAAGACAAAGTCCATATAAGGAGAACAGGGCCAAAGGAGTTGGAGAAAAACAGGTAGACACCAATTGAAGTCTATTCCAATTCTTTCCTCTCTCTGAACTTCAAGTTATGGGAGCCAACAAGCAGAACAATAACAAAAACAACCTGTATTTGTTACTGGTTAGTGCCATCAAGTCAGTTCCAACTAATAGTGACCCTGTATAGAGTTTCTAAGAAGTGGCTGGTGGATTTGAACCTTATGGTTCAGTGCTTATCCTTCATTGCCATACCAGGATTCCACACAACCTTTATGGTACGCTATAAATGCATGTATAAATCAACAAATAATAAAATGCCTATATTTCTCTCTCTAAAATGAAAGCTGCTTACTACGTGGTATTACTGCACCTTGTAATTATGAACCACAGTGAGACTCACTCTTCAAATCATTTTAATATTTTCCAAATAGTTTCTTAATTTTTACAAATTACTGCTGCCATCTTTCCTCTGATGCAAGAGTCTATAGATAAATAATACCATTGTTTAAGCCATTATTCAACAAAAGAAACTGACCAATTCTTCCAAAAGCTTCCTCATAAATTATTACCTGACAAAGTCTACATCAGTAGAAATTTTTTCTTAACATGCAAAACATAATTCATGGTGTCTTTTGAATCTTGGTTTCCCTTCCACACCATTATAAAATAGACACTTGAGGGGAAGAAATAGCAATAGCCAGAAATAACACCATTATTGTTGTTAGGTGCCATCGAGTTCACACCAACTTATAGCGACCCTATGCACAACAGAACAAAACACTGCCCAGCCCTGTGCCAACCTCACAATTGTTGCCACACTTGAAC
>NW_006408609.1:10586078-10591770 GCF_000296735.1 Chrysochloris asiatica | reverse complement strand
GAAGGTTGTGCTTTATGATCTTCATCAGTAAATATTATAAGTCATCTTCACTTTCAGCAAGCAAGGTTATATCATGTGCATATCACAGGTTGTTACTGAGTCTTCCTCCAAAACCTGATGCCAAATTTTTCTTCATATAACCCAGCTTCTCAGATTATTTGCTCAGAATACAGTTTGAATAAGTATGGTGAAAGAGTACAACCCTGGCACACACCTTTCTTAATTTTAAACAATTCAGTGTTCTAATATCACCATAGAAAGTTTGTAAGTCCATCATCTGCCTATAACTGATTGGAATATCTAAAATGGAGCTACAACGTTCCCAGTGAAGGAGGCTTTCTGTGGAGCCTCTGCATTGTGTAAGACCATAGGTGGAATCCTGAACCCCACTTACAATATTCCGAGGTGGGAAATTTCCACTTGAAAGGACAAGCTGGCCAGCCTGGAGTGGCTAGAAGAGCAGAAGATACTTCTTGAAAGAAAGACTGACAGGAAAAAATACAAAACAATAATAGCAGTCTGATTGACTACTCCAAGAACAAGCAAGTTGTTTATACAGGAAACATCAAGGTAAGTGGTCAGGTCCCCTCAGGGCAAATCCCCTTCCAAGACAAAGACTCAAGGGGAATACACAAACCAATAACCACATTGGTTAACAATAAGGGGAAGTGAGGGAAAAATAACAATGAAACTGCAAGCTAAGTCCTACCACATTCCATAGATTCCTGTGAACATGGGTGGAGACCTGGTTGGACAGCAGTATGGCAAGACCTAGGGACTCCTGGGCCCAGAGTAAGTGACATAGCCACAGAGGACTAGAGTGGAGAGTGAAGCATCCAGTGAGGGCATATGCACAAGAACACCACACTTACAGATAATACCCACTGGACCTGGCTTCAATGACTGAATGATCAGAGCTCAATTAGAAGAAGAAGAGGAAAAAAAGAGTAATCTGATACAATTTGATGAACTTGACCTTCATCTATGGATGCAGTAGCTCAAAAGAGGGAACAAATCTTACAGCGAGGATCATTTCCACCCCCTCGATACACAGGGTAGACAGTGATGGGCAACTTGGACATTGGCTACCCAAAATCAGGGGGAGGGGCACACAGGCAAGAAGTGACTGGCTTACAAGGTTTCAAGAGGGAACCTAGATCCAGAGGGTCGGAGGAAGGTAGAATCTCCACTGAGTAATATGCAATCTGTCTGGGCAGGTCTGATGAAAAGAGATGGGGATAGGACTCTTGTGGTACAATAATGAATAATTGCTATCAGAACTGACTGTGAGCATTGGAAATGTAAAGGTAGACATTTTGCAGCAAAAGGAGGGGAGTGGTTGACTTTGCAGTCCAGGAGTGGAGGCCCCTAGGACCATCAAGGGAGAAGAGCAGAGTGCAGGACCCTACCCAGAAAAACAGTGATCTCAGAGATGGAGGCAGACACGATGACATGGAGAGATGTAGTGCCTGGGGACTCTTGACCCAGAGACAGAGAGGGGCTGTGTGCTGGTGACCAGGGGACAGGCTTGTAGGGCATACCCTTTGGTTGTTTGATGATGCATGAAGGGGATTGTAACCATGGCAATGAAACGATATACGATAGAATGAATGTAAAGCTAATGTTCTCCCATGTGAACTATCACATAATTCACAATAAAACATTTTTTAAAAACCCATAATTCATGGCAGAATATCGTCTCTATCTTCCAATCTAACAGAAATGTGTTCTAAATGTTTCTAACTTACAATACTCAGTGATTTCTACATCTTAAATGTATTATTTACTCAGTGTGATGCTGGAAGCTGTGCCAGCAGTATTGCAAATGCCAACAGGGTAGGGTTCCAGTGAAGTATCCAGATTAAGGTTAGGCCTAGGAAGAATGACCCGGAGATCTCATTTTGTGAGATCAATGACCTATTCATTGGAAATATGTTTTCTTCAACAATACATATAGCTACTGTAAACATGGAACTTGGCAGGTGGATGCCCAGGATTAAATTGTGGAAAGAGATAATGAAGAAGCTCAATATCACCAGTCTGAACCAGACAATAGGCTGCCTACACAATACACCATCAACTGCTCCTATAGAAGTACAAGTAGAAGCTGGAGACAATTAAAATTAGCACATGAGACCTAAAGTACATCTTTTAGTATATACCACCTGAATTTTGAGATCATCTCAAGAAAAGATTGATATATCTAATGACTAAAGACCAGACTAATTGTACAATAACATCAAGGACATTAAATGTGCATAAAGCAAAAGATTAAAAAGACAGGAAGGCAGCACATCTACTAAAATCGGCACAAAACAGAGAATATTAGCATGGCCCTGCGCAAGCATGACACACACATTCATGAAATGTTTCATTTATTTTATTATATATTCCTGAGTGTTTTTGTGCACATCCCTGGTTATTGTGGTTATGTGCCGTGGAGTCAGTTCGGATTCATAGCAACCCTGTACAGGGTTTCTGAGGCTGTAAATCTTTACAGGAGCAGAAAACCTCATCTTTCTCTGGTGGAACAGCTGATAGTTTCAAACTGCTGAGCTTGCGGTTCACAGCCTGATTCGTAACCACTATGCTACCAGAGCTCCTTGTGTACATTCCTACCCCACCCCACCCCCCAAAAAAACAGAGGAAATAGAAGCAAATACTGTTGAATGATGATGAACCAAGGGGATTGTAATCATTGCAATGAAATGATGAGTGTAAACCCGATGTTCTCCTATGTAAACTATCACTAAATTCACAATAAAATAAATAAAAGGACAGGAAGGAAAGAAAACTCCAAAATGGATTTGAGTAGAGACTCTGAAACTTTCTGTTAGAATAGCTAAAGCAAAAATAAGAAATGAAATGCTGTAAAAGAGATGAACATATTTCAAAAGGTGGCTTGAGAGGACAAAGTATTATAACTGTGTGTTCCAAGTATTAGAATTATAAAGCCAAAAGCAAACAGCACAATTAGCATTTCTGAAGCTTAAAGAACTGCATAAAAATTCAAGCCTCTGTTTGCAATATTTAAGGATTCAAAGGCAAAATATTGAATGAAGCAGTAAGCGTTAAAAGAAGATGTAAGGAATATGCTTTCAACCATTTCAAGAGACAGCACATGGTCATCAACCAATGGTACTGAAGGAAAATGTCCCAGTTGTACTGATGCCATTGGCCAAAAATAAGTTTACATGGATTTTGTGAGATAATAGTTGAGATGTTTCACCAAATGCATACAAGTCCATAAGCGTTCACTATGCCAAGAAATTTGAAAGCCAGCTACTTGACCAACCAAATAAAAGAGATCTATAGTGCCCATTCCAAAGAAAGGTGACTCAATGGAATTTGGAAACTGACTCAATGGAATATGGAAATTGATCATTATCATTAATATGAGAATCCTGGTGTGAAGCTGTAGGATAAGAACTGGACCATAAGCTTGGTTTGCACCACAAGGTCAGCAGTGCAATTCACCAGCAGCTGCTTCCCGGAAACCCTATATAGGGTCACTATGAGTTGTAACTGATTCAACAGCACTTAACACTTATTAATATCATGTGTAACTATAATTTTTCTGAAGATCATTCAAAAACAATTGCAGTAGTACATCAATAGGAAACTGCCAGAAAATCAAACTAGATTCAGAAAGGGATGAAGAATGAAGAATGTCACTGCTGGTGTCATAGAAATCTTGGCTGAAAACAGAGAATACCAGTGTTTTATTGACTGTGTGGGTCATAAGAAACTATGGTTAACTTCCCAAGAATGGAAATTCCAGAACACTTATTTGTACTCATGCACAGACGAACATGTACATGGACGAAGAGGAAGTCATTGACATAGCACAAGAGGTTCTTATATGTTTAAAACAGAAAAGATATGTATCAGAGTTGTATATTTCACCATACTTACTCAATATACATTCTGAGCTAATAATTTGAGAAACTAGACTATATGAAGAGGAACTTGGCATCAGTATTGGAGGGAGACTCATTAACACCCTATTATATGCAAAAGACACAACCTTTCTTGCTAAAACCAAAGAAGACTTGAAGCTCTTACTGAAAAAGGATAAAAAACATCAGAATTCAATACAAATTACACTTCAACATAAATAAAACACAAATCCTTACAGCTGGACCAAGAAGAGGCATCATGATAGTTTTCAATGATTTCATTTTACTTGGATCCAAAAATCAATGCCCATGGAAGCAGCAGTTCAGCTATCAAATAATTTAAAGAGTTAGGCAAATCTGCACTAAAAGACTATTTCAAAGCATTAGAAAGGTTCCCTTAAGGACTCAGGTGTGGCTGACCCAAGCCATGGTATTTCCTATTTTCACACATGTATGCAGAAACTAGACAATAATGAATAAGGAAGATTGAGGAAGAACTGATTCATTTGAATTATGGTGCTCATGATGATTATTGACTATACCACGGACTGCCATAAGCAACAGCAAATCTAAGAAATGCAGCCAGAATGCTTCTTAAAAGCAAGGATGATGAGACTTGATCCCATCAACACTGGACATGTTGTAGGCAGTCCTTGGAGGAAGACATCATGTTTGGCACAGTAGTTGTTGCTGTTGTTACTATAGAGTGAATTCCAATCTGTTTGGACTCATAGCAATCCTGTATAGGACTTCTGAGGTTATAAATCTTTATAGCAGCAGAAAGTCTCATCTTTTTCTCACGGAGCAGCTGGTGGGCTTGAACGTCAACTTTGTGGTTTGTGGTCCAATGCTTATCATATAGAGCCACGTGCTCCCCTGATAATATACCAGGGCTTGGGTCAGGCTTTCCTTAGTCCTCAAACTGGCATCTTTTTACTTGAACACTCTTAAGAGGTGTTTTTAGCAGATTTGTCTAAAACAGCTTGTAATTTGATTTCTTGACTGTTGCTTACAATAGCATTGATTTTCTTTTTTAACTTTTTATTGTGAATTGAGTGAAGGTTTGCAGAGCAGATCATTAGTTTTACATTCAACAAATCATATACTTTTCTTCATTACATGGTTGCAATCCCCTGGATGCACCAACAGTTAACAGCATTGACCTCTATTTACTCCAACCATTGCATTCCTCTCTCGTGTATTCTGCCATCCCCATTTTACCTCTGCCAACCTCCCTCTGATTGTATATTGCCTTCCTGATCACCCATGTCAACGCGTGTCTACCCTCTAGTGCATGCATAAAAAATAGTCATGCAGGGATATATAATCATTTAAGCAACTACAAGTCACAATATGGAAGCCAGTCTCCTGGCTGCCAGCAAACCCATGAATCTAGAGTCCTCTGCTGCTCTTTCTCTCAAGCTTTCACCTCTGCTTCCATCTCTGGTGGTACTGTTTCTCTGATCAGGGTCCCACATTCAGCTCATGCTCTTCTATCTTGATGGCCCTAGAGTCCTCTGTTCCTGGAATGCAAGATTAACTACTCTCCACTTTTTGTTACACAACCTTTACAGTGGTGACAATTGCAATTAGATATGATAACAACTACTCACGATTGAATAAATGAACTCCATCCCGTCTCCTTTCACCAGATCCATCTACACAATCTGTGCGCCTGTGTAGTAGAACCCTCCAGTGGTGGGGGTGGGGTATCCATTCGCTCAGGCATCCCCTCTAGTCACCAGAATGGAGGTGCGCAGACAGTGAGAGACCAATGAAGAGACTAAAAAAAA
>NW_006408609.1:10582085-10583263 GCF_000296735.1 Chrysochloris asiatica | reverse complement strand
TTGTCAAGGACTTCATTCTTCTTGGATCACCTATCAACACTCACAGAAGCAGCAGTCAAGAGATCAAACGACATACTGCATTAAGCAAATGACATATTGCATTAAACATATTGCATGAAGACCTTTTCGAAAGTGTTGAAGAGAAAAGATGTCAGCTTGAGGACTAAGGTGCACCTGACCCAAGCCATGGTATTTTCAATAACCTCATATTCATGCAAAAGCTGGACAGTGAATAAGGAAGACAGTAGAAGAATTGATGCCTTTGAGTTATGGTGTTGGAGAATATTGAAAGAACCAATAGATCCGTTTTGGAAGAAGTGCAGCCAGAGTGCTCCTTAGAAGCCGAGATGGCCAAACCCCGTTACTTTGGACATATTTTCAGGAGGGAGCAGTCACTGGAGAAGGATATCATGTTTGGTGAGATGGAGGGTCAGAGGAAAAGAGGAAGACCCCTAGAAGATGGATTGGCCAAGTGACAGCATCGATGGACTCAAGTGTGGCAACAATAGCGAGGTTGGCCCAGGATCGAGCAGTGTTTTGTTCTGCTGTGCATAAGGTCACTATGGGTAGGTACCGCCTCGATGGCACTTAACAACAACAACAACATCTACACAAGAGGAAAATTATTCAGTGGGGATTCTACCTTCCCCTGCACACTCTGAAGCTAAGCCCCCTCTTGAAAACTTGTAAGCCAGTTATTTTGTGCCTTTTTAGCCCCCACAACCCTTTCTTAGGTAGCCAATATCTAAGTTGCCTGTCCGTATCGACCCTGTATACAAAGAGGGATAGGTTTGATCCCTGATGTGAAGACTCGTTTCCTCTAGGTTGATATTTTGAGCTACTATATCCATAAGTCAAGTTAATCAAATTGTAGCAATTTATACTTGCATCATTTATTAATTTTTTTTTCTTCCTCTAGTTGGGTTATAAAGAGCTCTGGTAGCGTAGTGGTTATGAATTGGGCTGCAAACCACAAGATCAGCAGTTTGAAATTACCAGCTGTTCCACATGAGAAAGATGAGGCTTTCTGCTCCCATAAAGATTTACAGCCTCAGAAACCCTGTTCAGGGTCCCTGTGAGTCGGAACTGACCACCAGTTGGGTTATGATCATCAAGCCATCAGAGCTAGGTCAAATGGGTACTATTTTCAAGTTTGAGCATTCTTGTGAATCTCCCTC
>NW_006408609.1:10557381-10581463 GCF_000296735.1 Chrysochloris asiatica | reverse complement strand
ATTCATATTGAATAAGTGTGGTGATAGGATACAGTCATGACTCACACCCTTCCTAATGATTTTAAACCATTCATTATTCCCTTGTCCTGTTAAAAAAATTGCCTCTTTCTCTATGAATGTGTTTCTTAGGAGCACAATTAAATATTTGGGAATACCCATTCTATACAATATTATCCAAAGTTTGTTATGATTCACACAGTTCTATACCATTGCATAGTCAACAAAATACAGGTAAACATCTTTCTAGTATTTTGTGTTTCAGCCAAAATCCCTCTGATGTCAGCAACGATATCCTTTGTTCCATGTCCTCTTCTGAATTTGGCTTGAATTTCTGGTAGCTCCCAGTACATGCAACACTTAGTTTACTGTTGAAATCAGTTTTGAATGATATTCAGAAAAACTTTACTAGAAATTGATTGCATCATATTTCTTTGGAATAGACAAAAATCTAATGTCTTTCAATTGGTTGGCCAAATAGTTGTCTTTCAAATTTCTTGATGTAGAAAATGAGTGCCACCAGTACTGCATCAGTGCCGAACATTTCAATTTGTATTCCATCAGTTTCTGGATCCTTGCTTTTTGCCTTTGAGTTGATGCCTTTGAGTTATGGTGTTGGAGAATATTGAAAGAACCAATAGATCTGTTTTAGTGCTGCTTGAACGTCTCCTTCAATATCATTGTTTTTTGGTCCTATAGGACTTCTTGAAATGGCTGAGTATCAGTTCTTTTAGATACAGTGACTCTGTGCATTCCTTCCATCTCCTTTTGATGTTTTCAGTCAGTCAATAATTTGCAAATAGAAACCTTCAATACTGCAATGCAAAACTTGAATTTTTTCGTTAAGTTCTTTCAGCTTGAAAAATATTGAGTGTGTTCTTCCCATTTAAATTTCTAAATCTTTGCATATTTCATTATAATTTGACTTTTTCTTCTAAGCTGCCCTTTGAAGTTTTCTCTTCATCTCTGTTTCTTCCTTATTTCTTCCATTCACTTTACTACTCTATGAGCAAAAGCAAGTTTCAAAGTCTCTTCTGGCATTCACTTTGGTATTTATCTTTTTCCTTTCCTTTTTACTGACCTTTGATTTCTTTATGGAGAGTGTTTTTGATATCCCACAAGTCCTCTTGTCTTTGGTCATTTCAAAGAGTTTAATATATCATATCTGTTCTTAAAGACTCTAAATTTAAGTGGGATATAATCAAGGTCCTATTTTGGCTCTTATGGACTTGTTTTCATTTTCTTCAGCATCAAGCTGAACTTGCATATGAGTAATCAATGGTATGATCCACTGTCAATCCCTTCATTAAACCAAACTAACAAAATGTGACCACCACTCATCTCTCAGTTTGTCATATGGTAGTAGTTTACATGTTACTGTGATACAGAAGTTTTGTCACAGGTATTTTAAGTACCATCCAGGTACACCCATTGTGAACAAGTTTCAGCTGTAACAAAAAGAAATGGTTGATGTTCAACCATTTCAAGAGATTGCATATAATCAAGAGTTAATGGTACTATAGGAAGGTGTCCAAGGTGCACTGAAGGCATTGACAAAGAACACAGTTCTGGGAATTGATGGAACACAAATTGGAATCTTTCAACAAATTGATGCAGCACCACAGGCACTTACTCACTCATCTATGCCAAGAAATGAGGAAGACAGCTAACTGGCCAACTAATTTACAAGATTCATATTTGTGCCCATTGCAAAGAGCTGTGACCCAACAGAATGCAGAAATTATTGGACAATATCATTAATATGACATGCAGTAAAATTTTGCTAAAGATAGTTTTAAAACGGCTACAAGAGTACAAGAGTACATGCCTGTGGTTCAAGCCTGATTCAGACGAGGACATGAAACAAGGGATATCATTGCTGACATTAGAAAGATCTTGTCTGAGAGAGAGAATACCAGAAAGATGTTTAGCTGTGTTTTATTGAGTATACTAAAGTTTCTGACTGTGTGGATCATGACAATATGTGGACAAAGTTGCAGAGAGTGAGTTCCAGAACACTGAATGTGTTCACCAGGAGCCTGCACGTAGACCAAGAGGTAGTCATTCAACAAGAACAAGAGGACATTGAAGAGTTAAAAATTAGGAAAGGTTTGTAGCAGGGTTGTATTCTTTCACCATACTTATTCAATCTGTACACTAAGCAAATCATCTTAGAAACTGAATTATATGAAAAAGTGAAAAAGCGCTTGGTTACTAATCTGTCAGAGATTTAAACCCACCAGTTACTCCACAGTAGAAAGATGGAGCAACAGCTTGTTTCTGGAAAGATTAAACTCCAAACCAGTGGGTCTTTCTCTTTTTCGCTGCCCTTCATTTTTCTAGTGAACAATCTCTGTGAGTCGAAACCAACTTGCCAGCACGTAGCAGTAACAGCATCTTGGCATATCCTCCATCTTTACCTTCTGAAATTGAGGTTTGCATCTGTCTAACACTTCCCTAAACAATTGTGACCTCTTCAGTTCACACAATATCATAATCACAGTTTTAACATCCTCAAAGGACTCAAATCATGTTCTTTTTAAATGTTCTTTGAGTTTGGGGAGCAAAAAGAAGCCTGAAGGAGCAAGATCAAGGTTGTAGATTAGGTGGGGGGGCATGTTTTCCCTATGAAATTCACAAAAAAATGCCCTTGCTTCCCTTGAAGAATGAGCAGGTGAATTGTCCTGGCAGAAAAACATTCCTCAGTGCAACTTTCCTGGCCGTTTTCTCACCAAATCAGTTTTCAGTTTTCTCATAATTTCATAAGTCTACATAATCAGCCTTTGTCCTTCAAGAAAATCTATGAAGATTACCCCTTTTAATCCCAATAGTAAATGCTATAACCTTCTGAGCTGACCTGTCTGCCTTGAAGTTAACTGACCCAGCAGATGCCTTTGGAAGTCACTGTTTTGATTTGACCTTGTTTTTAAAGTCATCTTGACAAGAGTAAAACAAGTGTATTTCTGAGAGAACTTGTCTGCAAGCATCCACTGATTGTAGAGACATGTTTAAAGACATTTTGTTTGAAATAAGCCTGTGCTTACATGAAAGGAGTCCTGGTGTGGTATTGTGAATTAATGAGCTGGAGTGCAAGGTCTGTTTGAACCACAAGGTCAGTGGTTCAAGTCACTTCTCAGAAACACTATACAAGGTCGCTATGAATTGGAACCAACTCGAGAGCACTTAACTACTAATTATATGTAATGAAATAACAGTAACAATTCTTTTTTACTTTCTCTGATATATCAGTACAAATAATTTACAAGTTTTCAATGTTCAAAAGCAACAAGGTACTCATAAATTCTGTAATAATAAAAGCAAGTCCTTCATATTTCTTGAATGAAAAAAATAGATTTATTTTTCATTCAAGAAATACAAATGACTTGATTTTATTCATTATTAAACATCAAAAAACATACCAACCTTTTCTAATTTTCAGAATATAGTCCAAGATGAAGTTAAATCTTTTATTTTATAAAATCTTTGCTGTTTTCTCACAAAGTGAAAAGATTCATGATTAAAGTACAGACATCTCCAGCTGTCTAAATTCTCACTATCCCACCTGATATATATGGTAAGATGTATTAGTCAGGGTTTTTAAAAGAAACAAAAATAATAGACTATATATGGAGAAAGAAAGAAAGTTGTTTTAAGGTATTGGCTTATATGACAGTGGCCACTTGCAAATTGTTTGGCCAAACAAGTGGGATCTGTAGCCTTACCCTTATATTTCAAATCAAAGGCCATAAACGAATTAAAAGATAATGACAAAATGCTGATACTTCTAAAACACAGAGAGCATATTAAAGAATACAAATATTACCTACCATGGAAGTGAGAATACATTCAATGCTAGCAACATTTCAGTCTCACAAGTATAAGAGTGAGTACTTTGTCTACATTTTCTACACATCAACTTGAACCACAAGCAAAGTTTCTAATTTGAATAAAAATTCCGTAGTCTTGCTTTCTATTCTGAGACAAAAATGGCCATATGACTTAAAAAAACCTGATTAGTCATAATAACTGAGATCAAATAGTTTTATAGTAGTAGTAGCAATTGCAGTATAACCTTCACTGATATAAATATGATAGCCATTGAATTTTAAATATTTTTTGTTGTTGCTAAGTGCTGTCGAGTCAGGTTTGACCTGTAGAATCCCTGTCTAGGGTTTCCGAGGAGCGGCTGGTGAGCTTGAACCTTGTGGTTCAAACCAATTTTTCAGCCCAGTGCAGTAACCCACAGCACCACACCAGGACTCCATACACATACATATAGCTTTAAAAATATCTATTCTACACAGACAGTTTTTCAGTGTTTTGCAACATTACATTTTTATTATTACTGTGCATGCATCCCTAAATGTTATTGCTATATTTCCATGTTAAATTATTTGTTAACAGTTTCAATGATGATGCAATTTAAAATGCTCACCATAAGTAGCTGCACATGGGATGAAAATAATTCCATATATTCTTATTACTATCATACAATAGATTTGTGTGAATTGTTTACAACTGTATAAAATACTGCTTTGGCAATTATAAACATAGCAATGTAGGTTTCAGATGGTTTCTATTCTAGTGTCTTTAGCAAGTATAGATAAATTCTCGTAGCAATAGTGCTTCTTGAATAGAAAGTCCATCCCAATTTCTATAGAGATATGCTGTAAGTGAGTGTCCTTAATATTAATACCAAGATGAACTGGCATCTTCTAAAGCTGGAAAAGTTCTATACTGCACAGTACTCACTAAAACTGCTGGGAGAACATGGTCCCGAAAGGTTTGGGGGAGTGGTTGTATATCTTAACTGACTTTTAAAAATAGTATGACTTAGAAAATAGAAAATTATATCTTTGTTCCATTTCTATTCATATTAAGAGAGTAGTAACCTGGAAAATAGTATCTCAAGTCTTGTAAACTAATTTTGGTGGGGAAATCTCATTGAAATATGACTTGTTTCAATGAAATGACATCCAAGTTAGTGCCTATTTCTTCAGAATGGGGGGAAAATGCAACTTTTCAACAAAACACCAATTATATGCAATGGTTAAGCACTTGGCTACTGTAATGGTTAGAGTTTTGTGTCAACTTGGCTAGGTCAGCATTTCCAGAGGCTTGACAATTGGGATGTGCTTATTTGCATGGTGATGGGACCTGTACAGGCATAGTTAATTAGCTCTATAGTGAATGGCTATGAGCAGCTAGTCAGTTGAAGAAACGTTTCTTTGGGAGTGTGGCCTGCTTCCAATATAATGGACATGTGGGAGAGACTCACTCTTTCTTCCTCTGGGAACCTGACTAAAATTGTAAGCCATTTCCTTGATAATAAACTTTTCTAAATATACGTACATATATCTGTTCCACTAGTTTTGTTTCTTTAGAACACCCAGTCAAAGACAGAGATTTGAACCCACTAGCTACTCTGCAGGAGAAAGATAGAGCAGCAGTGTGTTTCCAGAAATATTAAACCCCAAACCAAATGCATTGCCACTGAGTTGATCCCAATTCATAGTGACCCTATATAGAATTTCTAAGACTGAATTTTTATGGGAACAGGTAGTCTAGTCTCATTGTTCTCCCACAGCATGACTGATGAGTTTGAACTAACCTTGAAGCTATCAGTTCAATGCCTAACCCATGGCACCACTAGAGATACTTTCCATAAAGTTTGTTGTTGTTGTTGTTAAGTGCTGTTGAGTCAGTTCCAACTCATAGACCCAAACCAAAGTCAGGATTTCTGAGGAGTGGCTGGTGACAATCTTGCAGTTAGCAGTCCAGTGCTTATCTTACAGTGTCACACCAGGACTCTGCCATAAAGATTACAGTCTTGGAATCCTCATGGGGTAGTTCTACTCTATTCTATAGCATATGTATGAGTTAGAAGTGAATTGATGGCAACATTTTGTTCATGTATTTTTCTAACATAAGATACCTCGGTGAAGGTACACAAAATTGTTTGTAGCAGTTAATACGGGGAGAACAGTATTTTCAATCAATCCTTGTGGGAAATGATAATACACAAATTATTAAAGTTTACAGAATAATATGGAAATAACTTTATGCATAGATGCAAGTATGCACTGCTTAATATCTACCACGTGTTCTGTGAAAGGGAGTATTAGGTGATTTAGAAGTTGTGTGAACACTTTATTAAAAACTTTGCAAAATTATGCCTAAATCAAGAGCCAGAACATTTACTATTTTTTAGCCTTCCTGTTGTTTAATAATCTTGTTTCACTTCCAAACTGTTTCATCTCCTTTGCCTATGCTGCTGCTAGAACTAACACTGGTTTTGCTTTATTTTGGAGTTGTGATGAACTTCACAATAATATTTTCAAAAGAAAATTAAACAGAGAGATAGCACTATAACACTCAAGAGACTTGTGATATATGATATTGGATTCTGCTGCCTACGTGCTGATATATACATTGTTATACGGTAAACATTTTATTGGTAAATAGGGAAAGTTCACATTAAAATAATGATGATAAGTATAGTAGAGTATATACATGAGTCAGTAATGTAGGTGTTTATTATGATTATCAAGACATCTGCATTATAGGTTATACATGTATATATATGTACCAACACGGCAGCAGCAACAACAAAAGATTGTACCATTATATGCCTGGTAGCACATGATATTTGTTTGGGCAAGAGACATGAAACACACATGTTGTGTGGGGAAAGCTGTTGCATTCACTACACCCAGTTACATCCTAAATATCCTGTTCTCTGATCAGGATTTCTGAATTCTATAAAAACCTTATGTGAGTACAGACATATATATGGCTGGACATTACCCAAACAGATATTATGTGACACATTACTGTATAAAAACATCAAAAATGTGAAGGAATAATATATTTGTATTATAATGTAAAATTTAAAAAACAAAATAATAATGCAAGGAAGTAGTAAGATTACTGTTATGTCAAATACAAATTTGAAAGAAAATACATCAGATTGTACATATTAAAATGTGTCTTGGTGGTTTTATATGCATACTTTTGTGAATTTTATATCTCTTTATATTGAACATGGTTGACAATAATAATATTAATAGCTAAAGTTGATAAATATCTACTTTGTGCCAGTGATTGATCTAAGCACTTTACAGCCTGATTCACCTGTCCTGAACCACTATAAGATTGTTGTTGTGGTTTTTAGGTGTTGTCGAGTCAGTTCTGATTCCGAGTGACCCTGTGTACAACAGAATGAAGCAGTGCCTGGTCTTGCACCGTTGGACAATTGTTCCAATATATGAATCCTTTGTGGCAGCCACTATGTCAGTAGAGCTTGTTGAGGGTCTTCATTTTTTTCTCACTGACCATCTACTTTACCAAGCATAGTACTCTTCTCCAGGAGTCCTGGTGTGGCAATATACGATAAGCACTGGACTACTAATTGCAAAATTGGAGATTCAAACCCACCAGCCTCTCCTGGGAAACAATCCACAGGGTCGCTATAAGTCAGAACTGACTTGAGAGCACTTAATAACAACAACAACAACAACAAGTGTTATTACCAAGGAACCAGTCCCTCTTGATCACATGTCCAAAGAATTTGAGATACAGAAAATTCACAAACAGCTGCAACAGTATATTGACAGAGAACTGCCAGAGGTTTAAGACAGATTCAGATGAGGACATGGAAATAGGAATATAGTTGCTAATGCCAGGTGGATTGGATGAAAGCAGAGAGTACCAGAGAGATGTTTACCTGTGTCTTATTGACTTCACAAAGGTTTTTCATTGTGTGGATCATGACAAGCTATGGAAATATTATGGAGAAAGAATATCCTGGAAGACTTGACTGTGCTCATGAGGAACCTGTACATAGACCATGAGGCAGTTGTTCAAGCAGAACAAGGTAATACTGAATGCTTTACAATTAGGAAAGGTGTGCACAAGGGTTGTATTCTTTTACCATACTTATTTAATATGCATACTGAGCAAATAATTCTAGCAGCTGGATTATATGAAGAAAGATATGGCATCGGGTTTGGAGGAAGACTGTTTAACAACCTGCACTATGCAAGTTATACAACCTTGCTTGCTGAAAGCAAAGAGGACTTAAAATACTTATTGATGAATATCAAAGACCACAGCCTTTGGTATGGGTTGCACTTCTGTGCAAAGAAAACAAAAACCCTTACCACTGAACCAATAAATACCAACATAATAAATGGAGAAAATGTTGAAGTTGTCAGGACTTCATTTTGCTCAGATCAAGCATCAACAATCATGGAAACAGTAATCAAGGAATCAAAGAACATATTGCATTAGGCAAATCTGCTCTAGAGGTTTTTAAAGAGTTTAAGAGCAAAGATATCAATTTGAAGACTAAGGTGCTTCTGACCTAAGCCATGATATTTAGAATAACCCAGTGGTTATGAATCAGGCTGCTAACTTCAAGGTCAGCATTTCAAAACTACCAGCCATTGCACAGGAGAAAGAGGAGGCTTTATGCTCCTGTACAGACTTACAGCCTCGAAAACCCTGTGCAGGGTCACTATGAGTCAGAACCGACTCCACAGTACTTAACAACAAAAATAATATGCATGTTATCTAGCCAACTGATTGGAAGAGATCCATATTTGCCACCATTCCAAAGAGAGGTGACCAAACAGAATGTGGAAACCATAAGACAATATCTTTGATATCCAATGCGAGTAAAGTTTTACTAAAGGTAATACAGAAACAGCTGCAAGCATACATTGACAGAGAACTTCCAGAGGTTCAAACCGGTTTCAAAAGAGGATGTGGAATGAGGTATATCATTGCTGATGTCTGATGGATCTTGGCTAAAAGCAGAGAATACCAGAAAGATGTTTACCTGTGTTTTATTGACTATGCAAAGGCTTTCGGTTGTGTGGATCATGACAAGCTGTGGACAACATTGCGAAGTATGAGTATTCTGGAACAAACAATTGTGCTCATGAGGAATCTGTACATGGACCAAGAGGTAGCTGTTTGAATAGAACATGGGAACACTGTATGGTTTAAACTTAAGAAAGATGTGTGACAAGGTTGTATTCTTTCACCATACTTACTCAACCCGTATTCTGAGCAACTAATCCAAGAAGCTGGGTTATATGAAGAAAAACATGGCATCAGAATTGGAGGAAGACTCATTAACAACCTGCGATATGTAGATGATACAATCTTGTTGTTGAAAGTGAAAAGGACTTAAAATACTTACTTAAAAAACCTGCAATATGTAGATGATACAGTCTTGTGGTTGAAAGTGAAAAGGACTTAAAATACTTACTGATGAAGATCAAAGACCACAGAATTTGTATGGATTGTGTCTTAATGTAAAGAAAACAAAAATCCTCACCACTGGACCAATAAACAACATTCTTATCAATGGAGAAAAGATTGACGTGGTCAAGGACTTCATTCCTCTTGGATCAACCATCAACACTCATGGAAGCAGCTGTCAAGAAATCAAACGACATATTGCATTAGGCAAATCTGTTGCACAAGACCTTTTTAAAATGTTGAAGAGCAAAGATGTCAGCTTGAGGACTAAGGTGAACCTGACCCAAACCATGGTATTTTTCAGTAACCTCATATGCATGCGAAAGCTGGACAGTGAATAAGGAAGACTGTAGAAGAATTGATGCTTTTGATTTATGGTATTTGAGGAGAATATTGAAAATACCACAGGTTGTCCAAAGAACAAATAGATCTGTGATGAAAGAAGTGCAGGCAGAGTGCTCCTTGGAGGCCAGGAAGACCAAACTTTGTCTCTCATACTTTGGACATATTGTCATTAGGGACCAGTCACTGGAGAAGGATATCATGTTTGGTAAGTTGGAGGGTCAGAGAAAAAGAAGAAGACCCCCAGCATTGGCAAGTGACAGCGTCAATGGGCTCAAGTATGACAACAATTGTGAGGCTTGGCCCAGAACAAGGCAGTGTTTCATTCTGTTGTGCATAGGATCACTATGAGTTGGTACTGACTCAGTGGCACCTAACAACAACAACAACATATGCATGTGAAAATTGGACAATGAATAAAGAAGACTGTGGAAGAATTGATGCACTTGGATAAGAATATTAAAAGTGCCATGAATCACCAAAAGAACAAACAAATCTGTGTTCAGCAAAGTCCAGGCTGAATGCTCCTTAGAAGCCAGAATGGACATACTTCATATCTCATACTTCGGACATATCAGGAAGCACGAGCCTCTGGAAATGGTCATCATGCTTAGTAAGGTAGAGGGTCAACAAAAAAGAGGAAGTCTCCCAACGAGATGGATTGACACAGTGGCAGCAGCAATGGACTGAAGTGTAGCTAATAATTGTAAGGTTGGTCAATGACAGGGCAGTGTTTCATTCTTTTTATTTTAGCGCTACTATGAGTCGGTACCAACTCAAGGGCATAGAACAACAACATTAGCGATACAGTTTCACCATTTTCTCAATGTAATTTATTTTCTCCAAATTATTTCCTAAAACAACCATTCTAGCTATACTTCTTTCAAGACAGGTATGTTTGTTCTTCTGGCAATCCGTAGTGTATTTAATATTCTTTGCCAACATCATAATTCAAAGGCATCAATTTTGCTTTAGTCTTTTTTTCTTCCGAATTCATTGCCCAGACTTCTTATGCTTATGAGGCAATTGAAGGTACCCTAGCTTGTGTCAGGGGCATTTCAGAATTCAAATTAATATATTTGCTACCTAACACTTACTTTACTGAGACCTTTTGCAGTTGATTTACCCAGTGCAATAATTTCTTTGATTTCTTGGCTACTTCTACCATGGATACTGGTTTTAGATACAAGTAAAAATTCCATTTACCATGGTATTTCTTTGGGTTTTCTTTATGTTGAGATGAAAACCATATTGAAGGTCTTTGATCTTCATCAGGAAGTACTTCATGTTTTCTTCAATTTGAAGAACGATGGTTGTGTAATGTATTTATTGCAGGTTGTTAGTGAGTTTTCCTCCAATCTTTATGTCACATTCTTCTTCATGTAGTTCATCTTCTTGGATTATATGTTCAGCTTGCAGATCAAATAGATATAGTGAAAAAATACAACCCCGATACACGCCTTTTATGATTTTAAATCATGAAGTATCCCCTATTTCAACAACTGCTCTTAGTCTACGTACAGGTTCCACTTGAGCACAATGGAGTGTTTGAGAATTACCATTCTTTGTAGTGTTTTTCATCATTTGCTATGATCCACACTGTTTAATGGCTTTGCATAATCAATGCCACACTGGCAAACATCATTTGGTATTATCTGTTTTTAGCCAAGTTCTATATATCAGCAGTGATGTCCCTCATTCCATATCATCTTCTAAATCTGGCTTGAATTTCTGGTAGTTCTTTGTCAAACTACTATCGTTTGTCAATAATTTTCAATAAAGTTTTATTTTTGTGTGATATGAGTATACTGAGCTAATTTCCACTTTTTATTGGATTGTTTTTCTTTGGAATGGAAATTAATATGTCTCCAAATTCCTTGGCATAGACCAGTGAGTGCCTACAGTGTTACATCCATTATTTGAAATATCTCAGTTAGCATTGTGTCAATTCCTGGACTCTTGTTTTTCACCAGTGCTTTAGTGCATCTTGGACTTCTTTTTCCAATACCAATAGTTCTTGACATATACTACCTCCTGAAATGGTGAAACAACAACCAATTCTTTTTGGTATAGCGTCTACGTGTATTCCTTGTATCTTCTTTTGATGCCTCCTGCATTGTTCAGTATTTTGATCAGAGATTACCTCAATATTGCAACTACAGGCTTAATTTGTTTTTCTTCAGTTCTTTCTGGTAGTGCACATTACGTTGTAATACTCTACTTTGTGCTCTCAAGTCACCCATTAAAATCTTCTGTTCAGCCCTTTTACTTCATTTCTTTTAGATTTAGCTATTTTACATTCAATTGTAGGAAGTGTGATGACTCTGTAGGATAAGCACTGGACCATGAACCACAAGGCCAGTGGTTCAAATCCACCAGCTGCTCTAAGGGAAAAAACTAAAGCTTTATGCTCCAGCAAAGATTTACAGTCTTAGAAATTCTAAACCAGGGCACTGTGAGTTGTAAATGACTCAATGACGTTTAGCAATAAGAACAATGAAAATAGTAAGTTTCAGAGTCCAGCATTATTCTGCTCATTCTACAGATGAAAATACTGATGTTCAGAGAACGTAGATAACTAGTTACAAAGTCAGACTATGAGCAAGTGGAAAAGCAATGATTAGAACCAGGTGGTTTGTTTCCTGAACTTATATTCTGACTCTAACCCAAACTCTTAACTTTATTGTTATTGTTGTTATGTGCTGTCAAATTGGTTCCAACACATAGCAACCCTGTATGGGATTTCCGAGGAGTGACTGGTGAGTCTGAACCGCCAAACTAGTGGCTCAACCCAACCATTCGGTCAAGTGCTTCCTACAGCACCACAACTGGACTCCAACTTTATATTGGTATTGACACTGTATAGGGTTTCCAAGAAGTAGTTGATGTGTTTGAACTGCTGACCTTGTGGTTTGCAGTTCAGTGCTGATCCACAGTGCCATTACTGTCAACTAATATGAAGTCCACTTTATATTAGTTGACAGTAATGCATTGAGGCTTGAAATAGTCAAATATAAGTCTAATATAAGTGTTCTGACCTCAGGTCCTAGTTTTGAGTCTTCCTAGAAGACCTAGTGTGGCACTGTGGGTTAATGCACTGGATTGCAAGGTTGGTGGTTCAAACTCACCAGCAGCTCCTCAGAAATCCTAAACAAGGCCACTGTGGGTTGGAACAGACTCAACAACATTCAACAACAACAACAAAAGATACAGCATAAGTAGTTAAGAACATTGGAATCCAACTAGAGTCTGAATGTTGAATGATTGTTAGAATATCTGGTGATATGTAGGATCAGCACTAGACTGCAAACCACAAGGTCAGCCATTTAAACTCACCATCTGCTCCTCAGAAAACCCAATACGAGGTCACTATAAGTCAGAACCAGCTCAATGGCACTTAACAACAACAACAAAGGTGTAACATAATTGGTTAAAAACACTGGGCTCCAACTCGTATCTAAATGCTGAATGACTCTTAATATAGTTTCCTAAATGGTCATCTTGTTTTCTTGTCTTCTCACCTTATAGTCTAGTCTGTATTTGCATAAAGTTTTAAAAAAAAAAAGATAACTAAACTTTGGACTTTAAGTTCTGTAGTGAAACTAAAAGGCAAAGTATTTACATTTGTGTTTATGTATGCGGGGAAAGGAAGAAACGCTAACTGGAAAGGACATGTGGTAGATTCTGAGTTGCTGACAAGGTATTATTTACCTATCTAGTTGGAAGCCACATAGGTTTGCTTTATGATCTTTCACTGACTTCTATCTATTTATTTTATGCCTTTTCTATGTGCATGTATTATTTAATAATAAAGTATGCATACAATTTTTTCACCTTTTTTCTCTAAGACTCATAACAATTGGATAATTCCAATATATTTTAGATAGTTTTGTAGAAGCAAACACATAATTAGATGACTTCTCAAGGTGCTTTTTATCACTAAGACTTTCAACTTTAATATAGTATAAGAGACCAAATAATGACCCTCCTTAAAATGTCCATGCAATGAACCCTGAAACTTTCAATATGTTGCCTTATGTGGAAAAGAATTTTGCAGATGCTATTAATACTATGGAGTCCTGGTGTGGTGCTGTGGGTTAATGCACTGGACTGCAAATTTGCTTTGAACCCAAGGTCAGTGGTTCAAGCTCACCTGCTGCTCCTTGGAAACCCAATACAGGGTCGTTATGGGTCAGGACCAACTTGACGTCACTTAACAACAACAACAACAACAATTAATACTATGGTTATTAACATAGGAGACTATTTTGGATAACATGGGTGAGCCAAGCTAATCATTTGAGCCATTAAAAGCAGAGATGTGATGGAAGGGAAAAATCTGAGAAAAATAAAGTCTGAGAGGGATTCAACATACTCTTGTCTGAAATGGTCATATGGAAAACATGAAAAGGAATGCAGGCAGCCTCTAGAAACAAAGATTGGTCCCCAACTTACAACCTGCAGAAAAATGGAAACCCCAAAGTTGTTGAACTTGACCAACAACTTGAGTGCTGCTAGAAGTTGATTCTTCCCCAGAACCACCAGAAAGAAATGCAACCCAACAAACACTTTGATTTTATCACTATGACATTGTAAACAGAATATCAAGTTGTCCCTCTGCTGCTCTATAAAACTGTGAGATAATACATTTATTGCTTTTACATCACTAAGTATTCAGAAATTTATTGCAGCGGCAATAATAAACTAAAACATGTGGTGAAAATTGTATTTGTGAGTAATGTAAATGCATGCACATCCTCAATATTTGTACCTACTTCTTCTGTTTAGGCCTTTGGAATATACTGGGTCAAATTCTGAAACTCCTGAGAGTGATATTTCCTCCTGAATCACAGTATTAGAAAAAGCAGTTTACATTTTATTACCTTGAATAAATTTTATTTGTAGGAAAAAAATCTCTTAAGGATGAGTGACAGACAAATAATAAAACACTTCAGAACTCAGAGGTACACCAAACAAACAAAATCTTTCCAGGAAATGAAAAAAGCTAAGAGCAGCCAGACTTAAAATATACAATATGATAGACACAAGAGACATATGAATAAACAAAAATAAGAGAAGTAGCATTGTTTCCACTACTGTTTTATGTTTGATTACACCCAGTCTTATGATAATTCATTTTTAAAATCATAAAATCTTTATGGATAGACTGATTTTATCACATAGGCAGGCATCTTTGTTTACCCTTTTTTTGAAGTTTTACAGAGTTACATGATAAATGACACTACTTCTAAAGGAAAATCTCATCAATTCATTTTGATGCCAACTGAAATAAACAATTTTGAAATCTTATTGACCTTTACTCACTACAACAGTTTTAATAACTATTTCATATGCTCTAAATAAACTCTTTGTTTCATATGAAATATTGACTTTAAAAGAATGATTTTAAATACATCTGCTATAAAAAGAACAAGATACTGGAGAGGAAAAAAATCTGAAAATTGCTTTGGTGAATTTTAACAAATACCCTATCCAGCTAGCTATATAGGACAAGTGAAAGAAGAGATAAATCGTACTTTGATGTTATAATAGAAATGAAACAAAGATAGTTCAAAGTTTTTAAAATGCAAAACCTTCCCATGTTTGTCCTTTCCTCCAATATATCTACATACTTAAGAAAACAATTATTTTTTTCCCACACTATTTTCTATACAGAAAATGTCTTAAGTCATTATATCAGATTCCCAATTATTCTCTGAACTGAATCAGCAGAATCACAGTTGAAATGTTGGATTTGACTACATATTCTAACCATATGATAACTTCTTGTTTTTACTCAGTGACTTAAAAATAATGCCAATTCTTAACTAATATGACATGTAAAGTGTTAAGGTATCTTGACTGAAGTGATGTGATTTAAATCTGTTCTTTACTTCATAGTCCCCAGCATAAGTATTTTTTCAATGTCATTTGGTCAATTCAAAATGAAAATTATATATTGACTCTTCTGTTGATAAGCCAGACAGACATTATGAAAATCTTCAATGAAAATGCTCCCATCTGTTTTACAAAAGTCAGAAAATCGGCATGGCATATGCTTTGTTCTCTAGTGCTGCTATAACAGAAATTCCACGTGTGGGAGGCTTTAAAAAACAGAAATGTGTTCTCTCAGAGTTTACGAGGCGAGAAGTCTGAAGTTAGAGTGCAGGTTCTGGGGAAAGGCTTTCTGTGTCTCTGTCTGCTGGTTCTAGTCCGTTCCAGAGCAAAGAACCTGGGACCATAGGACATACTACACTGTTCATGGCTCTTCTTTCTTAGTCGTAGTAGATCCTCCCATCTCTTCTGGCTTTATGATCTTCTATACCTCAAAGATAATTCAAAAATGGCTGCAACAGTACACTGACAGGGAACTACCAGAGGTTCAAGCTGGATTCAGAAGAGGATGTAGAATAAGGGATATCATTGCTGACATCAGATGGATCTTGGCTGAAAGCAGAGAATACCAGAAAGATGTTTACCTGTGCTTTACTGACTATGCAAAAATGTTTAACTGTGAGAATCATGACGAACTATGGGTAACATAGTGAAAAATAGTATTCCAGAGCAATTGTGCTGATGAGGTGCATAGAACAAAAGGCAATAGTTAGAACAGAACAAGGGGATGCTGAATGGTTTAAAATCAGGAAAGGTGTGCTCCAGGGTTGTATTCTTTCACCATACTTATTCGCCATACTGTATACGGAACAAATAATCTGAGAAGCTGGAGAATGTGGTATCAGAACTTAGAGGAAGATTCATTAACAACCTGTGATATGCAGATGATACAACCTTACTTGTTGAAAGTGAAGAGGGCTTAAAATACTTACTGATGAAGATGAGACTACAGTCTTCAGTATAGATTGCATCTCAGTGAAAACAAAACAAAAATCCTCACCACTGAACCAATTATATAACATCATGATAAATGGAGAAAACATTGAAGTTCTCAAAGACTTCATTTTGCTTGAATTCACAATCAACACTCAAAGAAGCAGCAGTTAAGAAATCAAACAATGTATTGCATTAAGCAAATTGGCTGAAATTTTCTTAATTGATGCATTTGAATTATTGTGTTGGAGAGGAACATTATAAGTACCATTGATTACCAGAGGAAGAAACAAATCTATATTTCAAGAAGTATAGCCAGAATGCTTCTTAGACACCAGGATGACAAGACTTGGTCTCCTATTCTGACATGTTTCAGGAGTGATGGACATATGCTTGACAAAGTGGAGGGTCATTGGAAAAGAGATATCACCAATAAAATGGATTAACACAGTGGGAACAACAACTGACTCATAGGCAACAATTATGAGAATGGCTCTGGACTAGGCAATGTTGTGGTCGTTATGAGTTGGAACCAGCTCACAGGTTCACTATGAGTAGAAACCAACTCAATAACACCTAATAATGACAGCGTATTTCAAAAGAGACTGACCCAAGATACAACACATACAACGAAATTCTATAGATAGCATCCTGCCTCATTAACACAGCTGCCACTAATCCTACTTCATTAACTTCATTGGCGGTGTTGTTGTTAAGTGCCATGGAATCAGTTCTAACTCATAAGACCCTGTGTAGGGTTTCTGAAGAATGGCTAGTGAGTTTGAACTGCTGACCCTGCAGTTCAAACTGACCTTGAGGTTGTGTGCTTGTCCTACAATGCCACACCATTTCAATCTCATAATACTGGAAATCAGGGACTATCCAAGTTGACACATATTTTTCAAGGACACAATTCAATCCAAGAAAGTATAGAAGGGATTGATAAAATAAATTATAAGTGAAATATTTGATTTGCAGCCTTCATTAAAATATTGAGATTGTTAATCTATTGCATCTTTTTGTATTAATGAGATCTTTGTGTTTCATATATTTATGTTTCCCATAAAATTTTCTGCTTGTATTAATCAGAATAGGACCTTATTGTGTTATTATTATTGTTAAGTGATATAGAGTCTGTTACAACTCATAGGGGTTCACTGTAGGATAAGCACTGGACTGAAAGGTCGGTTTGAATTGCAAGGTTGGTGGTTCAAACTCACTAACCACTCCTTGGAAACCCTGTACAGGGTCACCTGAAAACAACAACAAATAGTGTTTCCAAGGAGCAGCTGGTGAGTTTGAACTGCTAACTTTGTGGTTCAAACAGACCTTACAGTCCAGTGCTTTATCGTGCAGTGTCATTTCAGGATGCCACAGGTTGTTGTGTAGTAATATACAATCCCCAGATTTTAATGCTGTGTAGTGGTAGATTCTGGGAAAATAATCTGCTTCACAGAGTTCTCATCTGAGGATCCAGGTTCTTGAGAGAGTTCTTCATCTGGAATGCCTCAAATCTCTGTGGCAGGAGGAGAGATAGGTACTTAAAATATTTTGGCTTGTGGGTGAGATGTATTAATTTTTTTTTTAATTAAATGTTTTTATTTTGGATTGAGTGAAAGTTTACAGGGCACATCATCAGCTTCACATTCAACTATTCATATAGCTTGTTTCATTACATTCATTATTATCCCCTCCATATATCATCAGTTAACAGTGTTTCTCTCTATCCTCTTTAGCTTTATTTTTGGATGTGGGGGGACTTGCCTTTTTGGAATTTACAGTCTCGGCTTTTAGGGAAGGTTTTTACATTTGTCTGTGGATATCCAGGGCTCATGTATGAGATTACTAACAAGCATTACTGAATAATCAGATGAGGGACAGTTTGCTATGTCTACTAGGTAGCTAAAGTCTGATCCTCAGAGCCTATGGTTTGGACCGTCAACAACGCTTGGGCCCCCAGGGGCTTGACCTCCTGACTAGGTCTGCACGGTCTGCATCCTAATCCTCCTTATTTATTGTTTGTTTAAGGGACGCTGCCTGTCTTAGGCGGTCAGTGCGAATTCCTCAGTCTTACCAGTCATTGAAACTCATTGCAGCATGGCAATGGCTCTGTCTTAAGTTGCTGAGGTTCCATGTGATCCTTACCCATCTCTGACCACACGTCCAGCATAAACAGCTGCCATCCGAGGAAGGCAGGGAGGGAGGAGATTGGCTGGGGACCCCATACGCAAGACGTTGCCAGCCCACCACCTGCTCTAAGGTGACCAAGCAGGATCACTATGCTGAGGTTCAATCAAGTTCTTAGGGGATCTTACTCTCTAGCAGGGGTAGCAAATTAGTAGCCACTCAGTGCTCACTTTGAGAATTACTAATATCATAAATTTGAGCATGTAGCTGATGAATATCCACAGACAAGTGTATATTGTTCCACAACCTCCTAAAATGCTGTTGGATTAAGTTCCAATCAAGTTCTGGATTACTGAAAGATAACACAAATCTACTTATACCATGAATAACCTTAGCTGGGAGTGTAATCTGGATATATTGGGTCTTATTTCCCTTTAAAGATGTATTACTTTTGCTCAAATTTTACTGGCCAAAGCAACACCTGGCTATGCTCAACTTTTGTAGTCATAGATTTGCAGTCTTCTCTGTATCTGGAAGTAGAAGAGGATGGATATGAGAGAAACATGTTAATGACTATTGGAATATCCAGTTACATTTAATATAACTATGACAGTAAGTCAAAAAGTATTGCACTAAAATAGTAGAAGCTTTTCCTAAACAAAAATATCAAAATGTGAAATTATTGTTTCTCAACATATCCTCCATCTAGGTCTATATGCTTCAAAAGACAATTTTCCATCTTCTAAAACTGTAGGATAAGCCTGGGCTGTTAATCACAGGTCAGAGGTTAAAACCCACCGGCTTCATCTTGAAACCCTCTTCAGGGTTGCTATGAGTCAGAATTGACTTGATGGCACAATAGCTAAAACCTTTCCATGAAGAATTCTGTAAGCTTTGCTTTATAACATGTCAGAATGGCAGTTTTTGCATCTGTGAGGAACTCATATCATGTTCCTTTTAAGTGTTCTCTGAGTTTTTGAACAAAAAGAATTCTGAAGAGGTAGGATCAATACTGTAGGATGGATGATATAAGGTTTCCCAGTGAAATTCTTGTAGAACAGTACTTGTCTACCTTGAAGACTGAGCAGGTACATTCTCATAGTCAAGGAAAAAGAAATCTCAGTGCGATTTTCCTGACCTTACTCTCACCAACGCTTATTTCATTTTTTCAAAAATTTCTTCATAGTGAGTTCCTGTGATTGTCCTGTGTCTAAGAAAATCTATCAAGATTACCCCATTGAAAACCCAAAAATGTTCTCCATAGACTTCTGAGTTGACCTCTCTGACTTGAACATACATAACTAGTCCAGAAGATCCCCTCGGAAGCTTCTGTTTTGATTGGATCTTTCTTTGACAGCACCCTAACAAGGTTAAGACAAATGTGTTCCTGAGAGAACTTATCTTAACAACAACAACATAGTAAACAAAGCCAGACATATTAACTTTCCTGGTTAATTGTTTTTCAGAAGTTATTGTGTGTCCAACAAACCTATGAAGTAATTATGCTTAGTATCTCCAGTTCATAAATTAGGAAACTGAGGCATACCAAAGTGACTCAGTTTCCGAAAGGAGATTCTTAGCTACTGAGTTATAGAACTATTAAGAAAATAATTCAGACAAATAAATGCAAAATTGCAACTGAATTTAAGTGCCATAAGAAAAAGCAAACATATCTCTGAATCATTGAGAGTAACCGGATTTAGTTCAGAGGCATAATGAAAAAGTTACAATTCAATTGATATCCTAATAATAAAATGAAGTTAACAAAACAAACAAAAGAAGGACAAGCATTTCAGATGCAGGAAAAAGCTGATGGAAAGACCCTGTGGCAGAGTACAGAATGAGATTTAACATACAAAGTTCAATACAGCATAGGAGAAGACAAGAGAGGACAATGACAAAATATGAAGTTGGAGAAGTAGGTAGGGAACTTTGTAGTATTAAAGATGGACTTTATCTTATTGTTGTTGCATGAGGTAGAGTCTGTTCCAAATTATAACAACACTATACAGGGTTTCTGAGAGCAACTCTTGGGTCTGAACTGTTGATCTTCTCAGTAGAGCAGTAAATAGTTCAGTGTTTATCTTACAAAGCCACACCAGGGCTCGTGGACTTTATCTAATGAATCCAAAATAAATTTTTTAAAACTAAAATCATTTTTGAGTATGTTAATATATATTTTTACTATAAGCAAAGTTAACTAAACTATCTTGAAATACTCAAGCCTCATATTACTTTGTTCTGGTAAAAGAATGGCTTTTAAATTTGTTGTTATTGTTAAGTGTTATTGAGTGAATTCCTACTCATAGTGACCCTCTATAGGGTTTCTGAGGATCAGCTGGTAGGCTTAACTGCTAACCTTGAAGTTAGTAGTCCAGTACAATTTCTAGGACACCATATTAGGACTCCATAGATGTATGTATATTTACTCTATGAGGTATAATAGACCAAATACAATGAATGTTATAGATGTTAAGATAAAACCTCAATAAGATACCGTGAGCTCTGGTAGCATAGTGGTTATGAATCGGGCTGTGAACCTTAAGGTCAGTGGTTCAAAACTACCAGCCGCTCCACGGGAGAAAGATGAGGCTTTCTACTCCCGTAAAGATTTACACCCTCGGAAACCCTGTACAGGGTCGCTATGGGTCAGAACTGACTCAACGGCACTTAACAACAACAACAACAAAGATACCATGATAGAGCAAGAAAGAAGTATTCAGCTGGAGGCAAGGATCAGAAAAGATGTGAGCTGAGTTAGTAAAAGTGAGAATATATTTTAGCAAGTGGAAAACACACAGGAGCTGTCTAGGCAAGGGGAGTGACATTAACAAATTCTACAGATAACGGCATCATGTGATGAGTGTGTACATTTTAATAGCAGACACAGATGCAACAAGAATGGTGTGAAAGAAAAGAATAAAGACATAGGTTAAAGGAGGAATCAGATGGCTGAAAACTTTTGATGCCATACAACAAGCATGTGTTTGATTAAGTAGGCATGAGAGAGTCATGGAAAGATTCTAAATTAACAAGTGGCATGATATATTTAAGTTTTAATGTGGTGCTGTAGGCTGAGCATTCGACTGTGAACTACAAGGATCAGCAGTTCAAATCCACCAGCTGCTCGTTACAAACACTCTGTAGGGTCACTGTGAGTTGGAACTGACTTGTTAAAGAAGAAAAAAGATCAAGAAAAAAAATGCAGTCAACACTCTAATACAGAAAGGTCATATTTGATGAGGATAGAAAAAAAATTATTGAAACAATTTTTTGAGATTTTGATAAAATTTTTGTTATTGTTGTTAGGTGCCATCATGTCGGTTCCAATTATAGTGCTATTACATAAATGTCCTCCATTTGTCTGTCAATTTCTCAAGACTTAAGTGTTATTATAAGGATGGAAGATATTCCACTAGTATTTCAAATATCAGCAGCATCAGCCATGATGGTCAAACAAGTTTCAGTGGAGCTTCCAGACTGAGGCAAACTAGGAAGTAGGATTTTATGATCTACTTCTGAAAAACCTGGCCAGGAAAACCATAGGAATAGCAGTGAAATATTGATACAATGTCAGAAGATGAGTCCCTCCGGTTGAAAGTCACTCAAAATATGAATGGGGAAGAGCTGCCTCCTAAAAGTAGTGTTGACCTTAATGACATGTATGGAGAAAAGCTTCTTCATTTGCTGATGTTGTAACAATCAAAATGAGACTGTTGTTGCTGTTGTTAAGTGCCATCGAGTCGGTTCTGACCCATAGCGACACTGTACAGGGTTTCCAAGGCTGTAAATCTTTACGGGACCAGAAAGCCTCATCTTTCTACCGCAGACAGCTGGTAGTTTCAAACTGCTGACCTTGTGGTTCACAGCCCGATTTGTAACCACTACACTACCAGAACTCTTTAACAGCTGCAAACATTCAATAATAATCAAAATGTGGAGTATATGAAGGAAAATTGGAAGTCGTTAAAAGTGAAATAGAACGCATGAAGTTTGATATCCTAGTTATTAGTGAACTGGAATGGATTGGTATTGACCATTTTAAATCAGATGTACATATGGTCTATTATGCTGAGAATAATAAATTGAAGAGGAATGGTACCACATTAATCTTTAAAAAGAGTTATTTCAAGATCTACCCTGAAGTATAACACTATCAATTGTAGTATGATACCCATATGCTGACTTGGAGTCCTGCTATGGTTTTGTAGGATAATGCACTGGACTTCACAATCAGTTTGAAATGCTAGGTCAGCGGTTCAAACTCACCTTGGAAACCCTATACAGGGTCACCATGGGTCGAAACAGACTCAACAGCACTTAAAAGTAAGTACTAGGAAGACTGGAGCACAGTGGCTGTATAGCATAAGCCCTGAACTGTGAACAACAAGGTCAGCTATGCTAGTCTACCAGCTGCTCCTCAGGAGAAAGATGAGACTTTCTGCTCCCACAAAGAATCACAGCCTCAGAAAACCTTTACAGGGTCTTTATGAGTCAAAACCAATCAATGGTACTTAACAACAACAACTAGGAAGAACAGGATCCACAATCAACACTCATGGAAACAACAGTCAAGAAATCAAACAGCATATTCCATTAGGCAAATTTGTTGCAAAACAGCTCTTTAAAGTGCTCAAGAGCAAAAAGAACAGTCTGAGGACTAAAGCGCGCCCTCAGCCATGGTATTTTCAATCGTTTCAAATGTATGTGAAAGTTGAACAATGAATGTGGAAGACCAGAGAAAAATAAATGCACTTGAAATATGGTGTTAAGACCATGGTCTTATAGCGGTTGTTTTTGTTTGTTGCTAAGTGTCAAAGAGTAGGTTCCAACTCATAGCGACCCTATACAGTGTTTCAGAAAACAGCAGGTGGGTTTGAACCACCAACCTGGCAGTTCAGCACATTAACCCATAGCATCAATATTGGAGAAGAAAATTAAAAGTACAAATGGACTGACAGAAAAAATAAATATATCTTGGGAAAAGTGCAGCCAGAATGCTTGTTAGAAGCAAGGATGGAGAGGTTTTGACCCTCATGCTTCAGACATGTTATCAGAAGGGACCAGTCCTTGGAGAAGAACATCGTGTTTGGTAAAATTGAGGGTCAGCAAAAAAGAGGGAGATCCACAAAGTGATGGATTGACACAGTGGCAGTAACAATGGGCTTACATATAACAACAATTGTGAGGATGGCAGATGGACTGGGCAATGTTTCATTCTGTTGTGCATAGGGTTGCTATGAGTTGGAACCAACTCAATGGTGCCTAACAAAATAATAGCAATAGCAAATAGGAGCAACAGTTAAAAAGTCTATTATACAAGTTAACACAATAACCGCTAATTCCAAAGAAATAAATACTTTAGTCAGTTTCTACAGTCTGAAATTGATTAAGCATGCAATCATGATACATTGATAATTATTGGTGATTAGAATGTGAAACTTGGAAACAAAGAAGGATTGATAGCTGAAAAAATATTGCCTTGTTGCCTGCTATAACTTAATAGAATTTTGCAGGA
>NW_006408609.1:10533119-10534708 GCF_000296735.1 Chrysochloris asiatica | reverse complement strand
TTAGGGAAATTTTCTTCTAGAAGCTCTTCAACTATCTTCTATGTGGAATTCTCTGATTCTTCCTGTTCTGGAATGCCAATAATTTTTAAGTTGTTCCTCTTCATGTTATCCAGTTTTTTTAACATCTTTTTTTTCTGTTTGCTCTTCTATCTTAACTGTATTGAGAGATTTGTCTTCCAGCTCACTGATTCTGACTTCCATCTCTTCCACTCTGCTCCTTTCCCCTTTCAGTGTATTGTCCATTTCTGATATTTTATTATTAATCATCTGGACCTCTTTTTGCAGGTTTTGAATAGTTTCTAATGCTGTATTGATCTTGTTTGATTGCTCTTGTAGTACTTTCCTGACTTCTTCCTTGTTTTCCTCCCCCCTTTTCAGAGCATTTGAATTTGTCTCCATATCATTCTTCTGAATTCCTTCTGAGGCAAATCCAAAACCTGCTCTTCCTCTTCTGGAAATCCTTTGCCTGTCTACAGCTCATTTGTCTCAGTTACTCTTTTCTGGTTTTGGACATGTTTTGAGATCTTTTGTTGTGTTTTATTGGTCATTTCCAGTAGTTGTGTGAGTTTAATGCTTAAATGGATGTTTGTTGCTGTGTTATTTAGCTTACTGGGTGTCTCCTGGTGGATATAATCAGGAGATAGGCTTCCCTTTTCTTATGTAATGCTTAGCAGCTCTTATTGGCTCTTGTCTCAGTGGTAGAATATTATGGGGGTATGCTCGTAGCTTGGCTATATGGCCATGATTGCTGTCTCTTCTTGGGTAACATAGGGAGAAAACCTCCCATGTCCAGGAAAAGTGTGTGATCAAAAGGACCCAAAACAGAAGCAATATAAAAGCAGAGACAAAATCCACCACTTTGAAACAAAAATAAAACTGTGACTGACTGGCCAGTTGCCTTGCTACACCAGCAGTGTTTGTGCACTGTAGAGACCTCCAGAAGTGGGTCGGGGTGTCCGCTCGCTTAGGCTCCTCCTCTAGTCACCACTGCAGAGGTGTATAGATAGATACTGAGAAGTAAATGAGAGAAAGATTGTCTACTATTTCTGTCTCTGAAGGTCAGTTAGGTATCTGCGTGTGCACAGTGTAATTCTTGAGATAGCTGCATCCTTTTATATTGGAGTTTTACAGATTGTTCATATGGTTTGTATGTCAGGCCTGACAGGCCTGATTTTTTCTTGCTGGATATGCTGGAGTAAAGGGAACCACACAAGTTAATTTTAGGGCTGCAACACAGAGGCTGACGTCATAAGCACCAGGCAAAGAATTTGCCCTTAGTTCCTATAGGGCTCTTTGTCTTGGTGCTGCTGGGAAAACTGTGGGCTCAATGCTGGACCCCTTTTCTGGGGGTGCACACCCACCCATCTGAAGGCATCTGGGCTAGGCAAAGAAGGCATGACAGGGAAGAAGAGGGAAAAGATGTGTAGAATCCCTGCATCTCCTTTTGCAAATGTCACTGCAAGGCTTTTAGTGCTGGTTCCCTGTGCCGGTCTGGCTGTAGCCCTGCCCTCTGAACTCCGCCCTGGTGGTTGGCCGCAGAGGGGGAAGGTAGGATCACCACTGAATGATTTCCAATCCATTGGACCTGG
>NW_006408609.1:10531188-10533019 GCF_000296735.1 Chrysochloris asiatica | reverse complement strand
AACACATAACAATCCTACATAGGGTTTCTAAGGAGTGGCTAGTGAGTTTGAACAGCCAACCTTGCAACACCAGGACTCCATCAATGACAATGGCAGACAAAAAGCACTTTCATATGCTTCAAAATGTAATAGACGATATTTTTGCCCCAATGTTAAATCCATTACGACTAATTATTATGCTCTCTACTCAGTTTTCTAATACTCCTTAGTAGTGCCAAAAGTTCTAAACACTTCACTTTTAGCAATTATAAATAAAATATTCACCATCCATTTTATTTGAGATTCACTGTAAAACAAAATATGCATTATGATCTTCCTTCTCTGGTTAGAGATGATTACCCACGTGACAATGATGAGAGAAAGATATAAGACAAAAGTGGAGGTATATTTTATGGTTACAACCCTTTGAGGTAAACTGACCTGGAAAACAAAATGGTTATCTTGTATTGAGAATTTGAACTAAAAAAAAAAGAAAAACAAGTAATAGGTACATAAAAAGTTCATACAGATATGCTGAATTACCAGACCACCACTGGCCATGTTAGACAGGGGAGACAGAAATAAAAATGCCAAGGAGAGAAACCACAGAATCCCAAGTGAGATGGGGGAGGAGCTAGCATGACTGCTCTACTACTGGAAAAATCTATTTTTCCTGTCATTTGAATTCATCTGTCCCTTCTAACAAAGCTTTAATGAATAACCTTGTTATGAAATTTGATAAGCTGAGGAAATGACTTCCAGTTTAGGAAACAAAGAGTGACTAAAAGAACAAGTAAACAAAAATCATTGAGGAAAGTTGTTTAGAGAAGGTAGCATTTGTGCTAGGTCTTGAATACAATGTTGCTTTTGCACATATACTTGGATTTCAGTTCAGACATTGAGACCCTTGAGACTAGGTCTATGTTCTTCATTATACAGAAAATATTGCGTTTATGAGATTAATAAGTAAAGCACTGAATAAAGAATATGAAAGCATGACAAATTTTCACCAAAATTCACTTCTGTATAGCTCAAGTCATTAACAAAGATGACTTTCCAAGTTCCTTCATTATTACAACTAATAAGCTATTTTCACATCAGAAATGCTCAAACATCTATCTGAATGTTGTAACTGACGTTTTATTTATTTAAAGACAAAAAGAATGAAAAAACCCAAACAACTTTAAGCCTGTGTTTCATTAATGCTGTGCCCTATATCTCAGATTTTAAAACCAACCAGCCAATCTAAAACTCCTAGTTTCACTATGTCAATTCAAAACAAAACAGCAACAATAAAACATGTGGCTTGTAAATTAATCTGAAACCATTAATAAATAGTAGCAGTAGTGAGGTTGGCCCAGGATCGGGCAGTGTTTTGTTCTGCTGTGCATAAGGTCACTATGACTTAGTACTGACTCAATGGCACCTAACAACAACAACATTAAAAAATATTTGAAAATATGAGCAAAATAATAGACTTATAATAGAAATGCTGTAAGTTCCTAGACTCTAATGCTGTTATTATTGAGAATAAAAATAATATCTCACTAAGGATTCTAAATATATTATGTGTCATATTTAATAAACAAAAGTATTTTATTCTTCCTTATGAATCTTTAGTCAGCACCATCATTTCCAAAATTACATAAGGGAGAAGTGGTGTTGGTTTAATTTAGATTTGATTTATGTGCTGTATCATCAAGAACAGATAAACCCATATAATAAATAGCATATGTTGGTCTTAACCAAGCATGTGGATTCTATTACAAAAAAAGCAATTGTTCAAATAACAAAATTAATATTAATGTGCTCTGGAAAATCAAAGTCCAAAGCTACTTTGGTGAATCTGAAT
>NW_006408609.1:10529380-10531088 GCF_000296735.1 Chrysochloris asiatica | reverse complement strand
TTGACAAGGTTAGAATGTTAAAGTATATTTAATTGACATTCCTGTTTGTGATGCTTTTAAGTGAAGCATTGTATTCATGTATAAAGTTGATAGAGCCAGGAATGTTTCTTTTAGTTTTAGGAAAAGGACAGAGTGTAGTAAATAACTGACTAACCACTAACTGCTCCTCAGGTGAAAGATAAGGCTTTCTGCTCCATAACAATGTATACTCTCAGAGGCCCTATATAGGATCACTATGAATTGGAATCAACTCAATATCAGAAGATTTTTATATAAATATAAAGAAAGAATTCTACCACTGAGCCACCAGTGTCCACCAGGTGATAATAGTCTTGGTTAAATGATTTGCTTTGGTCATTGAAAATGGGACAAAAGTGATATTTGTCATCTCCAAGCAGATCATTAAAACAACTATTGTTTTTGCTTCTTCTAGTGCTCTGACATTAGAATGTTACAAACAAGATCGGCTTCATTAACATAGGGGCCAGAATGAAGACAGTATGGCAGATAGCTGAGGTCAGCCCACGTGTCCATGTAGCATGAACTAAACATAAAAACATGTTCAAAAATGTTGTTGTCATTAGTCACCTAAATTTGTGGGTCATTTTTTGTCACTAATCTAATCTAGGAATCCTGGTATGGTGCTGTGGGTTAATGCACTAGACTGAAAAGTCAGTTTGAACTGCAAGATTGGTGGTTCAAGCTCACCAGTCGCTCCTTGGAAACTCCCTAGAGGGTTGCTATCAGTAGGAACTGACTCGACGGCACTTAACAACAACAACAATCTAATCTAACCTAATTAAGAAACCTTTAAAATTCAGTTACCTTCTGTAAACCGACACATGAATTAGAATAATTAACAAAAAAATAGCAGCAGCACAAAAGACCTCACTTACTGAGAGAGAAATGAGCAGCTGAATATTTCTTAAATGCTAACACAGTTATTTAAGGAGCTCTGGTAGCATAGTGGTTATGAATCGGGCTGCTAATCTCATGGTCAGCAGCTCGAAACTACCAGCTGTTCCAAGAGAGAAAGATGAGGCTTTCTGCTCCTGTAAAGATTTACAGCCTCAGAAACCCCTATACACGGTTGTTATGAGTTGGAACCAACTCCATGGCACATAACAACAACAACAACAACACAGGTATTTACAACAGGACATAAAACCAAGTTGTAGCTACAGTGAGTCAAAAGATTTTGTAAGGGATGCAGAATCCAAGGATTTTTACGTTTCTTACCTGATAGGAAAGAGTATAACCACAGAATCATATCAAAAAAACCGTATTAACCATTAGCTAGATAATCTTTAGACTTTGGGAATATGATTCATACCATTCTATTATGTACTTTGTTCTTTTCCTCTTTTTAAAGAAATTTCAACATTATTTTGAAGGAAGTAAACAAATGACTCTCAAATGCATTAGCAAAGCTTGATGGTGCCCTGGTGACACAATAGTCAGGATTTCAGCTGCTAACCAAAAGGTTGATAGTTTGATCCTAAACTGTGGCTTCATGGGAGAAAGATCTCATGATCTGTTCCCATAAGGATTGCAATCTGATCTACTCTATAGTGTAGTTCTACTCTGCCACATAGGGTCACCATAAATTGAAAATCAGTAGCACCTAACAAAAAGAGCAATTATGAAAATTTCCCCATCAATAAGCTAAATACTAATATCGTATTGGTCATATTTAATTTTATTAAAT
>NW_006408609.1:10528244-10529280 GCF_000296735.1 Chrysochloris asiatica | reverse complement strand
TGAGATGGATTGTCAAAGTGGCAGCATCAATGGGCTCAAGTGTGGCAACAATTGTGAGGTTGGCCCAGGACCAGGCAGTGTTTTGTTCTGTTGTGCATAGGGTTGCTATGAGTCAGTATCAACTCGATGGCACCTAACAACAACAACCGTATGTTAAATCCCATTTATTTCACATAATGAAAGCAACCTGGTGGTATACATTATTGAAGCCCACAGGTCAATACCCAACACTAGGGTTTGTATTCTTCATACTTAAAACTCCTCAATGAGAACAGATTTTATAAAAAAAAAAAAAACAAACAAACAACAAAACTGCAATCATAGTCATAGAGAAGAAGCTGCAATTAAGTACAAAATAGTCTTCATTATTCTAAAATTCTTCCAAGTCACATTAACAGTTACTCTGTGTTCTAGTTGCCTCATTTCATTTGGAAAGGTTCAAATTCAGAGTTCACAATAGGCAAAATGAAGCCATGAAAGGTATGGTGCAGGGTAATCATGCTGAATCTTTGCTGCAGTAAAGACGTATTTGTGATTTCTTAAGCCCCACAAATTACAAATGAAAACATAAGTAACATTCTGTAGCTACTTCAAAATTGTAGTTGTGTGTTTGTTTTTTTCTGAAATCCCATATTGGGATCCATTTTTTAATCTGTGAAATCACACTTACCCTTGTTCTCATGTATAATCATTTTGTATTTCTGGCCCTCTTCCTGTGACTGTCTATGCTGTGAATCTACCCAGAGTTACCCCAAAAGAAAAGCCTTGAGGTCTATTTTCAAAAAAGTCAGCAACTGACAACTGAGGACAGTGACATACTGTCTGACATACTTATGAGATTGCCATGTAAGTACAGGCATTGTTGTTGTTGTTGCCAGGTGCCATCGAGTCGGAACTGACTCATAGCGATCCCATGCACAGCAGAATGAAACAATGGCCGATCCTGGGCCAACCTCACTACCGCTGCCACACTTGAGTCTATCAATGATGCCACCTGGCCAATCCATCTCGTTAGAGGTCTTCCTCTTTTTCTCTG
>NW_006408609.1:10526992-10528144 GCF_000296735.1 Chrysochloris asiatica | reverse complement strand
CATATGAATCATTTAATTCTAGGTACACCATTATATAGTTTTTGCTATTTCAAAAAGTTATCAACACAGTATCGGGAACAAAATGCCCTCTACTGTCAGTATTATAATTTTACATATTTAATTAAATAGTTCAATCACTCATTTAAAATCCAAATTTTCCCCCTTAATGCTTTGGTATTTAAACATTCCTTTCTGGTGTGGTGCTGTGGATTAGCACTGGACTGCAAACCACAAAGTCAGCTGCTCCTTGGAAACCGTATACAGGATTGCTGTAAGTCAGAACCGACTTGATAGCATTTAACAACAACATTTCTATTCTATGAGCTGTTCTATTAGAAAAACTAACATTTATGTTTCACTTAAATTCTAAAATTAATAATACCCTTGAAAATTAAACTCAGAATGCTTTCATTTGAATCAGACATTTCTTAGTTCATATGCTCTAGTTATTCTGCATTTGCAGATCTTAATTTTTGCATAATAGCTGCTTGCTTCTTGTTGAGTGATGTTGAGTCAGTTCCAACTCAGAGAAACCCTTTATGGGGTTTCCAAGGGAGTTCTGGTGTGGCACTGTAGGATAAGCACTAGAAGGCAAACTTAGTTTGAACTACAAGGAAAACCAGTTAAACCACTATTATCCAAATTTACACACCAACCACTAAAACAAGTAATTCAGAAGTTGATAAATTCTACCAACTTCTTTAGTCTTAAATTGATCAAACATGCAACCAAGATGTATTAGTAATTACTTGAAATTGGAATGCAAAGATTGGAAACAAAGAGGAAGGATCCGGGGTTAGAAAATATGACCATGGTGATAGAAATGTACAAGACCAATGATTTATTCATTGCAAATAATTTGTTAAAACAACATAAAAGATAGCTACACATATGGACCTCACCATATAGAATACATAGAAATCAAATTGACTACATCTGTGGAAAGAGACAGTGGAAAATCTCCATATCATCAGTGAAAACAAGGCCAGGGACAGACTGTAACAGACCATGTATTGCTCATATGAAAATTCAGACTGAAGCTGAAGAAAATGAAATCAAGTCCAGGAGACCTAAAATATGACCTTGAATACATCCCACCTGAATTTAGAGATTATCTGAAGAACAAATTTGATGCACTAGACACTAAAAACC
>NW_006408609.1:10524227-10526892 GCF_000296735.1 Chrysochloris asiatica | reverse complement strand
CTGTGATGTTTTGTAATTTTTAGCCTCAAATTTACTGCATAAAATCTCTTTAAAATGTTCAAGGGAAAATATATGAGCATTTTTTATCGGCTTATAAACTTACGAAAGTTGGACAGTGAATAAGAAAAACTCTAGAAGAACTGATGCATTTGAGTTATGGTATTGAAGAAGTATATTAAAGGTACCATGGGCTGCCAGAAGAACAAACAAATCTGTGTTGGACAAAGTACAGTCAGCATGCTCCGTATGATCCAGGATGGGCAGACTATGTCACTCATGGACCAGTCCCTGGAGAAGGACATCATGCTTTGTAGTGGATGGTCAGCAAGAAAGAGGCAGCAGCAATGGGCTCAAACATAACAATAATTGAAGATGATGCAAGATGAGGCAGTGTTTTGTTCTACTGTGTGTAGGCTTGCTATGATTCAGAAGCAACTCAACTGCACCTAGCAACAACGATGTGCCTATGGCTATGGTCTCATTTTAGATTGAGTTGTTTATTAGGTAGGATTAAGATGGGATTAAACATTAAATATTATATGTATAGCCCTATAGGATAAGCACTTTACTACTAACCACAAGATCAGCAATTCAAACACACCAGTGACTCTAATGAACCCTATACAGCATCACTATGAGTTGGAACTTACTTTACGGCACATAGCAACAAGGACTAAGGATGCCCCTACCTTCCACAGGGTGCAATTCAAGTCGCCACCCTTAGATTCCTTGGTGTATGGTCTGTATGTATTCCAATATATAGGAATGTTTTGACAAAGTTCCCTCTCTTACTCTGGATCTTGCATCTGGCTCATCTCAGTCTGCCCTCCTGCTCCTGGGACTTGTGCCTTATCACCTTATCTGATTCAACAGCTTCTTGAGCATTGTGTTTTAGCAATCTGTTGTCTGACCCGCCAGTTTTGGTTCCTCATCCCTCGCAAGCATGTGTACAAGGAGAATCCTCCATACTGACTACAGATTTGACTCACCAACCTCTACAACCACGTGAGCTATTGAGGGAGTCATCTTCTGGCATTATATCTGACAATATTCTGGTGGTATTCATACTATTTGCATTTTCTGGCACTATATCTGACAATGCTCTGCTGCTATTTATAAGGTTTCCAGTGGTAAAACATTCCTAAGTAGTCTTTCTCTCCTTCTTCCTAGTCTGTCTCAGTCTGAAAGCTCTGCTGAAACCTTCCCACCATGGACAGCTTTGCTGGTATTTCAAATGCCTGTAACATAGTTTCCAGCATCACACCAAGACACAAACCACCACAGTACAACAAACTGACAGTAGGCATGTGTGTGCATCTTTCCTTAAAATTAATACATTCAGTGTCTGCCTGTGTCCAGTGGGTTAGGCGCCTAATTTTGCAAAATCAAATAAAGAAAACCTCGCTCTAGCTAAAACAAGTAGAGATTGGATTTATTGTGCGTTTGTCAGTATCAACTACGTTTCTCAAAAGTTTGGGGGCCCGTCCAGGATTTTCTGCCTGCTTGGAGCGGCACTCTTGGTGAAAAAGGAGATGCATCCAATCCTTGGTTTCAGTGACCTACTTCACATGCGTGATCGCCGAGACTGTTAAAAGCGAGAATTAGTGAGAGAGACTTGAAGAACTGAGAACGGACTAACCCTGGGGATTCAGCAATCTCATGCTTGAGTCAAGGTGGGAAAATTGGACTGTAAGTACCCCCCTGGTGGTTGGACATTTTTGGGGGTCATGTGGGTGACTGAGGCACATCTTAGATGCAAAGTGAATGTAGAGTACCAATCTGGTCAGACACAAACAAAACAAAATCTCTGAGCTGTGTTCGAGAAATCTCCGGGACAGGGAGGTTGAGGTTACAGGAGAACTAAGACACCAAGACCATGGAAAATGGAGAACAGAATTCTAGGCCTAGGCAACAAGAGAGCAGGAAAGACTTTCAAAGACATTACTTCTGACATCAGGGAGAATGTTAAGGGCTTGTGGGACATCCCGGATCCCAGGAAAAAGATAAACAAAAGTCAGGATGCTCAATAAACCTCCTGGAGAGCACAGTGAGTTGGGCTTCAATCTGGTTAGTAGTGGGGAGTGGAATGGAATAATAAACCCTTTGATGAACTGTTGAGAGAAGCTCATAAAGTTTTCATAGACAGGAGGAGCCAGAATCATGGTGTCTACTGTGACTTAAATAGTTAATGAAAGGCTGAAACAAGAACCCCTTCTTGAGAGAAGTTGCACAGTGATTAAGAAAAGGTGATGCCCCTCATGAAACTAGAGATCAGCTTTTGAATCTTTTGGGACTTGACCTAATTGTAAGATTGGGTTTAGAATCAGTGAGGACGAGGGGCAGATGAAGGTAAATATGAGACTTCTGACTGAAAAGGACGAAGGAAAGAGCTACTTGCAGGTATGGTTTTAAAAAGGCAACAGGAAAGGCTGGAATTTCCACCCCTGAGGGTAAAAATAAAAAACAACAAAAACAGGGGAGGTGGTCTGTAGAATATAATACCCTATCCCTACAGAAGAGATAGAGGGAACCTGAAAGGCCTAATGATTATTATTATTATTATTGGTGTGTTAGTTTTCAAATATAATTCTTTTTTTAAAAGTTTTTATTGTGAGGTTTACATGGGAGAATATCAGCCTTACACTCACCCTATCGTATTTTGTTT
>NW_006408609.1:10513525-10516701 GCF_000296735.1 Chrysochloris asiatica | reverse complement strand
AGCCTTGCATATGGGTTGCATCTCAATGTAAACAAAACAAAAATCCTTACCCAAGAACAAACAAATCTCTCTTGGAATAAATGCAATCAGTATGCTTCTTCCGATTCATCATCTTCACATACTTTGGATAGGTTGTCCCTGCAGAAGGCTATCATGCTTGGAAAATGGGAGTGCCAGTGAAAAAAAGGAAGATCCCCAATAAGATGGATTGACACAGTAGGAGCAACAATGAGCTCAAATGTAATGACAATTGTGAGTATGATGCACAACTGGATGCTTTGTTCTGTTGTGCACAGGGTCTCTATGAGTAGGAACAAACTTGATGGCACCTAACAACAACAACCATGTTACAATGCTCTCATGATTAGTGAACATCATAAAAATGGATGTTCAATTTAAGCACAACAGGTCTATAGGAAGCATAAGAATGAAATGGAATGGCCCATTTTCTTTCCTTATACCTTTTCTTTCTCAAAAAAAGGAGGTTAAGTGTAGGAGTTAAGGGAAGTGTGTGAAGCCCACCAGGCAGTTACTCTCTAAACCAAAGAAATCTTGGGAGAGAGCTGCATGGAAGACCTTGCTAGCCATTGGCAATGGGCCAAGACCACACGGATCTGTATAGTAGAAAATCAAGTTAGTTAAGAAAATTATTCTGAACTATGTGACTACTGGAGTATGTAGCTCTTGAACTATATCTTTATAATTATCCTGGAAATTGTGTTCCCTACCTACGAAACCAATCTTCACATGTACTGATTTCTAACTTATTATTCTCACTGAATGATGTCAATGGTATTGTGACCTAGCAAAGGTCTTATGAATCATTAATTAAAGATGTATAATTTCCCCTCCCCCTCAGACCTAAGAAATATGTATTTAAACTGAATCTGTAAGACATTAAAGCATTCTCGACTGACCATCTTGAGTCTCCTTTCACATTAATCCTCAAATCCACCTCCTTGAACCCCGGTCCATGCAGGGCTGGCCCCTGCAATTAAGTTTACAAGAGGTATTACATACACACCCTTAGAGGTACATGGTGATGTGTCCAGGAGCCGTACTGTCAGAACAAAAATGAAGTTCAACTTCCTAACACAGAAGATTCACAAAATTGCGTATCACTGAAAACATTTAGATCTATTATGGAATGAACATACACTTGTATAACTTTTTGTGATAAGATATACTGACTACATTGTAAGCTTGTGTTTATGGTTGACCTTTGTTGACCTCAGCCCTCATCCTGGCATAACAAGATCCCAGCTATTTTGGGTGTGTTTCAAAAGGTCAGAAATGCACTCTGAGCGCTCAACCAGGCTCCTAATTTCTAAATTTGAGAAACCCTTTTCCTCTGAGTCCATAGCTATTAACAATACCCTAGAGCTCTTAGCTTTTGCTACAGTGTCCAGTCCCTAAACCTAAGTGATATCTTGATTCCTTCCACTTCTAATATTCTATGTGTTTCTCTGTAGTTCTTGATGGTATTGTTTGAAGTCAAGGGCACAAGAAATCCACCTTCGCCACAATTTTGAGTACCCTCCTATAGTAATGAACTATGTTTATTAATTATGATCACATGTTCAAGGAATTTAAAAGACCAGTGGTAATTTGGAATGGTAGATCTGACAAATGAGGGATGTATGTATATAAATTTTTATACTTAGAATTGTCTTATATTGGTATCTTAAATCACTTCAATTTGATGAACTTGACCTATGCTTATGTACATAGTAGCTTAAAATACCAACCAAGAGGGAAGGAATCTTCACAGCAAGGATCATTCCCATCTCCTCTGTACACAGGGTTGATGGGAATGGACAACTTAGACATTGGCTACCTAAAATGGGGAGGGCTATAAAGGCACAAAATGACTGGCTTACAAGTTTTCAAGAGGGAGTTTAGTTTCAGAGTGTGCGGGGAAGATAGAATCCCTACTGAGTGGTTTTCATTCTGTCTAGACTGGTCTGGTGAAAGGTGATGGGGATTAGATTCTTATGATTCAATAGTGAGTCATTGTTAGTATGACTAATTGCGACTGCTGCAACTGTAAAGATAGAAGTTTGGTAGCAAAACAGGGGGAGTAGTTGACCTTACGGTCCAGGAACAGAGGACCCAGGGACCATCTAGGGAGAAGAGCAGGATCAGAGTGTGGGACCATATCTAGAGAAGCAGTGATGCCAGACATGGAGGCAGAGATGATGACATGGGGAAATGGAGCAGTTGAGGACTCAACTCATGGAGAGAGAGGGGCTGTGTGCTGGCAGCCAAGGGGGCAGGGTGTGCCCTTTGGTTTGAATGATGGTATATTTCTGAGTGTTTTGGTGTACACACACACCCCCACCCCCCAAAAAAACAGAGGGAATAGAAGCACATACTGTTGAATTATGATACATGGAGGGGATTGTAATCATTGCAAATGAAACAAAATATGATAGGATGAGAACTGATGTTCTCCCATGTAAACCAGCACTCAATTCACAATATAAAAAAAAAACCTCTTGCCAAAAACTATAAGCTTCATTTTGTAGGAATTATATTATATCATATGAAGTCTTATGAATAAAAAAAGTGTATGGATATTAAGGTGAAATGCACTGTCCAGAATGGAAAACTGCCTGGGCTCTTAGGTATGAATATAAAAAGGTCTCTCCTCATTTCACCTCTTTTTGAAGGACAAATTGTTCTGTGAACTAAATCCATCCCAATCTGAATGTAGTTAATATGAAAGAACATTATGACATATCCTAACAAGGCCAAATTATGCTACCACAAAAATTTTAAAGCAAATAATCACCATAAGGAAAATAATCATAAAATCTGGCATGTGGTCTATACTTGGTTGAGTTTTTAAATTATACTACTCAAAATCATTTTATACAGTTTTTTTTTTTTTTCAAGGTCTTTAACACTTACTACTCCAGTGACACTTTACCTTTCACTGGGACTCTCAGTAAAAAATAAATTTTACATCACAACCAAGTACAGTTATATAATGAGAAAGATTTCATAAAACAACACCCATCCTTACTATATGCTATGCACTCTGGTGTTTTATATTCTTTGCTATTTCCTTTGTTAAATATGTTGTTTATGTCACCATTAATTGATTTAATCACTCAGCATTATCATGAATCTCATTGCTTAATACAAACCAAATAAGTACAAACTCTTCTCCC
>NW_006408609.1:10512865-10513425 GCF_000296735.1 Chrysochloris asiatica | reverse complement strand
AGACTGCCATTATTGTTTCGGATTTTTCCTGCCGGTCTTTCTTTCCCGAAGTATCTTCTGTTCTTCTGGCTGCTCCAGGCTGTTCTACTCATCCTTTCCAGTGGAAATTTCCTACCTCAGACGAATTTGGTTGGGGTTCTGGATTCCACCTATGGTCTTATGTAATGTAAAGGCTCCACAGGAAGCCTCTTTCACTGGGCAACTTCTAGCCCCCTTTAAGGTATTCCAGTCAGCTTCAGGTTAAAGACAGACTTAAAAGTTTTCTGGAGTGATGTTTCTGGCTATTCCATTCTCCCTCCCTCTAGTGTCTATTTTACAATGCTAGGCAAGGGAAACCAAGAATCAAAAGAGAGCCAAGCATCTTAACATTATTCCCCTCTTTTACCCATTCAAACCATGCCTCAATCTCTGTACCCTGGAGCCCTGTTGTTCCAAGGTTGTACATACCCTCATCATTTACATTCGTACTACTTAACCCATGCGAACCTGCCTAAGTGCTCTCCCATCAGCCTGTTCTTCCATTCCCCTCCCCCTTCTTGTGTATTGTCCACCCCTGCCCC
>NW_006408609.1:10511766-10512274 GCF_000296735.1 Chrysochloris asiatica | reverse complement strand
GCACTTAACAACAACAACAACAATTTATATATATATATATATACTTTGTCTGAAATACAAGCTTGCTGAAAGCAAGGGTCACGTTGTAATTTTTTTTTTAATGGTGGTGCATTAAAATTGTTTATAATTTAGAGAACATTTTTTGTTAACTAAGCTTGGAAAATTGAGAATAAGGATTTCATTCCAGAACTCTTAAGAATTAAAAGTCTTTTCTTTATATAAAGTCATGTTGTGTACTTTAAAGCTTAGACAACAACAGTGCAAAGAGCATAGATTTCAGAGTTGAAGTCTTGTCTTGTGACTGAATCTAGATTTACCATTTCTGTAAGAAGGAAAAAAGGAAATACGGTAGAAATTCTTAAATCAATCTCCCAAAGCAATGAAGCTAAACTTTACCAATTTGTAATAATTTCTTACTATTTCTTACTATTTTAAAGGATTTTTTCCATATTAAACCACATTTGTAACATTGATCTGTTTCTTTTTTCCAACCAGTTCTCTAAATAAA
>NW_006408609.1:10493055-10494184 GCF_000296735.1 Chrysochloris asiatica | reverse complement strand
TTCTCTGTCAATGTATGCTTGCAGCCATTTCTGTATCACCTTTAGCAAAACTTTACTTGCATGGGATAACAAAGAGATTGTCTGATGATTTCTGCATTCCATTGGGTCACCTCTCTTTAGAATGGGCATAAATATGGATCTCTTTTAACCAGTTGGCCAGATAGTTATCTTTCAAATTTCTTGACATATATGAGTGATTACCTCCAGGGCTACCTCATTTTCTTGAAAGATTTCAATTTTTATTCCATCAGTTCCTGGTGCCTGGTTCTTTGCCAATTCCTTCAATGCACCTTGGATTTCTTCCTTCAGTATCATTGGCTCTTGATCATATGCTACTTCTTGAAATGGTTGAACATCAACCATTTCCTTTTCGTACAGTGACTCTGTGTATTCCTTCCATCTTCTCTTGATGCTTTCTGCATTATTCAATAATTTGCCCAGAGAATCTTTCAATAACTTAAGTCGAGGCTTGCATTTTTTTCTTCACTTCCCCAAGCTTGAGAAATTCTGAGTGTGTTCTTGCTTTTTGCTTTTCTAACTCTAGATCTTTTCACATTTTGTAGTAGTATTTAACTTTATCTTCTCAAGCTGACCCTTGAAATTTTCTGTTCAGCTCTTGTACTTCCTCATTTCTTCCATTTACTTTAGCATCTCTATGCTGGAAAGCTAGTTTCAGTGTCTCTTCCGAAATCCATTTAGACCTTTTCTTTCTTTCTTGTTTTCTTAATGACAACATACATCTTCATGTATGATGTTTTTGATGTCATCCCACAACTCTTCTGGTCTTCGGTCTTTAGTGTCTAATATATCAAATCTGTTGTTAAGATGATTTCTAAATTCAGGTAGGATATATTCAAGATCATCTTTTGGTTCTCATGGACTCTTTTTCATTTTCTTCAACTTCAGTTTGCATTTGTATATGAGCAATCGATGGTCTGTTCCACAATCTGCACCTGGCCTTGTTTTGACTGATGATATAGAGCATTTCCATTGTCTCTTTCCACAGATGTAGTCAATTTGATTTCTGTGTATTCCATCTGGTAAGATCCATGTGTATAATCATCACTTATGTTGTCTAATGAAGGTATTTGAAATGAACAAATCATTGATTTTGCAGAACTCTATCATG
>NW_006408609.1:10487115-10492533 GCF_000296735.1 Chrysochloris asiatica | reverse complement strand
TCAAAATGTGACTGGGGAAGAGCTGCCTCCTCAAAGTAGAGTTGACTGTGATGCTGCAAATGGGGTAAAGCCCATAGGAGTAAAGCTCGTGTGACCTTCATTTGCTGATGGGGCACCACTCAAAATGAAAAGAAACAGCTGTAAACATCCATTAGTAATCTGAACATGGAATGTATGAAGTATGAATCTACGAAAATGGGAAATTGTCAAAATGAAATGGAATGCATAAACATCGATATCTTTAGGTATTAGTGAGCTGAAATGGACTGGCATTGGCCATTTTGAATCTGACAACCACTTGGTTTACTATGCCAGGAATGACAAATTGAAGCGGAATGGTGTTGCATTCATTGTCAAAAAGAACATATCCAGATCAGTCATGAAGTACAATGCTGTCTGTGATAGGATAATAAGAGAATACTCTTGCTTTTTTCTTCTATTACTCTGCTAATTGGTAAGAAACTCTTGTCCTAGTGTATTTTATTATTTTCATTATTTAGTATATCCTTGTTACTAATTTTCCATAGTCCTGTATTTCTCTATAGTTCGAGTAGTTGTTGTTTTTTAATTAATCACCCAGGCAGCTTTTAAATCTATCAAATAGATCAGAGACTCTCATTCATTTGTCCTAGGTCCTGATTACTATTTTTTAATCCACAAATAATTTTATGGGTTGGACAAGTTTGAGAATCGTGATATATTTATTCCCACTTACCAAAAATTACACCCTTGCAATCTAGAAAAATAAAGCTATGACAAAGTCAAAGACTTGATTACCAAGAATGGTTTTCACCATTCCTACATCAGCAATGTAGGAATGTTCAGGATAGCATAGAAACATCATGCTTACTTCTTTCCTTAAGAAAAGCATTTCCAAGGAGTAGCTGGTAGGATTGAATCTCCAACTATTCTTTTAGCGGCCCAGTTAGTGCTATAGGAAAAGCATTGGATCTCAATGTTGGTTTGGATCACAAGGTCAGCAGTTCAAACCCACCAGCCACTCCTTGGAAACCCTATTCAGGGTCGCTATGAGTTGGAACTGACTTGATGGCACGAAACAGCAACAACATTTTAACAGAAGCTAAAGAATCCTGGTGTGGTGCTGTGGGCTAATGCGCCAGACTGCAAAGCCATTTGAACTGTAAGGTCGGCAGTTCAAGCTCACCTGCTGCTCCTCAGAAACCTTATACAGGGTCGCTATGGGTCAGAACCGACTCAACAGAACTTAACAACAACAACAAAGCATTCACAATCATTTATGACCCTATGTGATATAACTCCCATTCTTCCTCTAAACTCATTTCCTAAATTCTCCAGTCATGCTGCTCTAAGCCACAGTTGCTTCCACTGTTCTTAGATGAAGCTCACATGTTTCTGTATCTGGTCTTTACATCGTGTTCTTTCATATACTGCTGTGGCACTGAAAGAGATAAGCACTCCACCTTATGGTTTGAATTACAAGGTTGGCAGTTCAAACTCACCAACTGCTCCTTGGAAATCCTATTTTTGTTGTTGTTGTTGTTAGTGCCATTGAGTCCATTTTGACTCAGAGGGACCCTGGATAGGGTTTCCAAGGAGCTGCTGGTGGTTTTGAACAGCTGACTTTGTGGTTCGAAGCCCAGTGTTGATTCTACAGCACCACACCAATAGTCCTCAGAAACTCTATATAGGGTCACTATGAGTCGGATCAATGAGTGGGAACTTACTCGAAGGCACTTAACAATAGCATATATTAGAAAGCTCTTTAAATAATCCCACATCAACACACCCAGATATCCTTAGTGACGTCTCTCAAATTCCTTCAGTTCTTACTTAAATATCAGCTGTCAATCAGTTTTATTTCACCAAACTATTTATAATTACAATGCTTTTCATAATCTCTATTTTGTTACCTGCTCCTACTTTGTTGTCTTACAGGCCTTGGAATCAGCTCCAACTTATTTTAACTGTATGTTAAAAAAAACAACAACAACAAAACTACCTGGTCCTATATCATATTCATAACATAGGAATATCGGTACATTTTCGTCAATGTTTGCAGCTAGTGTGTCAATCCATATCATTGAGAGTTTCCTTCATTTTTTGCTGGCCCTAGTTTACTAACCATATCTTTTTCTAGTTCTTGGTCTTTTCTGATAATGTCTCCAAAGTAAGTGAGGCAAAGTCTCACTGTTCTTTCTCCTGAGGAGTATTCCAGTTATATTTTGTGTAAGACTTATCTGTTGTTTTTTTCTGGCCGTCCCTGGTATTTTCAATATTCTTCACTGTCTTAGTTATCTTGTGGTACTATAATAGAAATACCAGAAGTTAATGGTTTTAAAAAAACAGAAATTTACTATCTCACAGTTTAGGAGTCTAAAAGATGGAATTCAGAGTACCAGCTCTGTGGAAAGGGCCTTGCTTCCTTTCAGCATCTTTAGGTCCAGCATTCCTTAGAGATAGCCATGTGTCTTGACATCAACCATTCCCTGGATCTAGGCAGGAACCCCAGCCCCAAAGGACAAACTCCGCTCCTGTCTCTTCTTTCTTGGTGGTAACAGGTCCCTCCTTCTGTGCTCATGTCTCTCTCCTTTTATCTCTTGTTAGATAAAAAGTGTTGCATGCCACATCCTTGGGAGTCTCTTGTACATTGGAACAGCATCATTGTTGGACTGATGGAAGTGTACAGTTTATGCCACCATTAAGCATTTTATTGGCTTATCACGTCAGATCACAACATGGAGGATCATTATATAACTGCCAAACCATTGAGAATCATGGTACAGCCAAGCTGACACATATTTTGGGGTAACACAATTTGATCCCTTTACCAACACTGCAATTAAATCACTACAATTCTATTTTCCTTTTTCACTTTCTCATGAATATGAAGCCATTGAAAAGATGATGGTTTGGTTTAGAAGAATCTTAGTCATCAAAGTGAAAACTTTGTTTTTAAATATTTTAATACAGTCTTTTGCAGTAGATTAGCCCAATGATCATTTAATTTCTTGACTTTTGTTTCCACAAATATTGATTGCTGATGCAAGTAGAATGAAATCCTTAACAGCTTAAATTTCTTCACCATTTAATATGATGTGAGGATTTTTGTTTTCTCTATGTTCAGGTGTAATCCATACTGAAGGTTATAGTCTTTGATCTTCTTCTCTACTTTTGACAAGCAATATTATCTGTATATCACATATTGGTAATGAGTCTCCTCTAATTATAATGCCTTCTTAATATTGTCCATTTTCTTAAATTGTTTACTGAGCATATATATTAAATAAGTATGGTGAAAGGATACAATCCTGCCACACATTTGCCAATTTTGAGTCAGGCAGTATCTCCTTTTCCTGTTTAATTGATTGCCTTTCTTGATCCATGTACAGATTCTACATAAACACAATTAAGTATTCATTATTGTGAACTACACAGTCAAATGCTGTCACATATTCTATAAACTGATACAGCAGTTATTAATGTATCACAACTTAATCTTCTGTGGGTTAAAAATCGTGTGACTCACACTCCACTAAAAGGCAAACTACATGAGTGCAAGCATTTTTGTTTTGTTTTTGTTTTCTTTACAGTATGGATCTGATGCCTAAAACAATGTCAGATCCATAGTTGGTACTCAATAATCATTTGTTGAATAAATCAATGAAAAATTTCAGTAGTTGTTTATTAGAGCCTTTCATTTTTTTGTATTAAAATGTGTACATAATCTATACATTGATAATCTCTACATTCTCTTCTAACCCTGGAGTATTTATGATTCTACTATGATCATGTAGTCAGTCAGTTTACTTAAGGACTCTTCCTAAATTATCCAAGCCAAATTATTCCATTGCCTCCCCTTGTTCCACAGCACTCAATTTCTAGTCACAATATTAGCATTTATCATAATATATTCCCTCAAGTTGGACCAAGGATTCATTAAGGTCAAAGAATGTTTTATGTTTCTTTATAGCCATAGTTTCTATAGCATGGGATCTAGCACTCACAGTGCTGGGTATTCAGTAATTATTTATTGATTTAGTGAATGAGACTTATACAAAATAATGCCCTTGGGGGTTGAGGGAGAAGATTTTTAGTTTTAGTTTCCCTTTAATTCAAATAGATGTGTATTTTTTTTATTTTAAAAAAGTCCATGGGATTTATTTTTTATCACTGTGGCAAAACAAACCAGTAAAAGACTCCTTACTTCTATTTCTGCACATTCCACCTGGTTTTCAATTATTTCAATACATTGTCTCTTAACTGGTGGTTCTTCACTTCTAACAGTTTCTTCAGCAATGTCTGTTGCTGGTACTGTCAATACTTGTTGTCCATTTGGCATAGTCACAATTCCACTGGTTAGAATAGAGTGCAAATCTCCAAGCTGAATTCCATATGTAACTATTGTGATGACTTGCTGATCCCCTGAACTAACTACTTGTTTATTTGCACCACCCACAGATTCTGCAGTAACTACTTCTCCCATGACCACTACTGGAGTTTCTGAAGAGTTGGACAATGGAGCGGATGCTTCAGCTATGGCAGCTAATGTAGCTAATACTGATGTAGATGAGTTTCCAAACTGAACAACAGATACACGCATTTCATCTGTTGCTTTGGATGAATTTTCTGAAGATGCCAAACCTGTTCAGTTGTCCACACCTCCAGGTCCAATGATAAACTGATGTTGCAGCATGCATCATCACAGTGTCAGGATTCTCAGGGTTTGTGTTGATTTGATTCTGCATTGCAACCCGCAATATCTCTGCTAAATCTTCATTCCCATTCTCTATTGAAATATCAAATGCAGTTGTACAACGTTTACTTGGTGTTTATACATCAGCACCATATATTATATTATAAAGCCGTACCACCTTTGATGATTGTGTTCTATGGCCCTATGTAGAGCTGTCATCTTTAGCATGTATTTTGCATTGACATCAGCACCAAGCTTGAGCAAAACTTCTACTGTGTGGGCATTGCCCTCCGAAACTGCCATGTATAATGGAGTCCAGGCCACTTTGGCATCCCTGCTTATGCCAGCTTGGAGTAGTGACTCTATGGTAGAATAATGCCCATATTGCGCTGCTAGATGAAGTGGAGAAATTCCCAGCCAGTCTGTAGTAAAAGGAGCTCCGTTTGCCATCAAAGTACGAACTTAATCAGCTTGACCTCCTCGTGCAACTTCTAAAAGCTGCTTTCCCAAATGTACCAGAGACATCTGGAAAAGCTTCGGGAGCGGCGACAAATTTGAATATTTTTAGCAGTTTAAGAGTACAGAAAAATTGTGCAGAAAGTACAGAGTTCCCAATATCCTCTTTTTACTCTGAACACAGTTTCTATTATTATTTTGCATATTCACAATTTAAGTATTGACTTAACCTAGCTGTATGCAGAAAATAGAAAATAAATTATAATACTAATAATGTTGTTGTTGTT
>NW_006408609.1:10483897-10485872 GCF_000296735.1 Chrysochloris asiatica | reverse complement strand
ATCAAAGAGATTACTAATAATACCCACATCTAAACATACTCTTGTTAAAAAATCTCATTAAGAGTTTATTTAATTTGCAAATTGCACTCAAAGTCAAAAGAAAGTCGAAATGCAATACTTCTATGATATACATTTTTTGTCAAAATTCAAATGGTCACCATTAATCTTTAGAAAAAATTTTCTGTTTTCAGTGACAACTGAAGGAAAAAGAATCTTTTAAAAATATCTTCTCTAAGCCAAACAAAACTATGCTGTCACTGGAAGATTTGATTATCTATACTACACTACTCAATTCAGTATTTACAAAAATTTCAAGTATGATTTACTTTCATCTGAGTATCTCCATACTAGTAAATGTTTTTACTAGTGAAAGGTGTTGACTCTGAGAACTCTCCATGAGCTCATTCCTCTAGACTGTGCCATCAAATGCCCTTGCAAACTATGGTCATTTACATTTGTATCACAATGATTCAGGCACTGTGCTAGGCATGAAGGTTTTAAAGGTGGAAATTCTTGTTTTCTTCCATAAGTAATAAACAGACTTATTTTTTATTTAATTAAAAATTAACTAAATGCTTAATGAAGTGTGAAAATGTGAAATATGTGATATGTAAGATGATCCAGGTTTTGAAGACCAGAAAATTATTCAATTTGAGAAAACTTTTTTTAATAGAAAGAGAATATAATGATATAAGCAAAATTAGTCATGTATATGAAGATTTAGAATGAGCAAATAAATCAAAAAGACAACCAAATTTTGAAAGATGAAAATATCACAAAACCAGACAATTTAGTCTTTTCTCTAGCATAGTTCACTAAAATACTTTTGTTACTATTTAAAGTCAAGATTTTTCAGCTTCTAACTTGTTATTACTAATGTTATAAAAATGTTTAGGCTGTTATTCAGATTAATATAACTTTTATCAAATTTCCTTCACATAAGTAAGATATCAGGCATCTAAAATTTCCCTTTATAATGACTAATTCACATATACTTTGAGTTGACAACACTCATTAACCAGTTTGTCACAGATATTTTCATTGCTTTGATATCTTTAGCAATTTCCTTCTATCTTCATCAAAGGCAATAATCATATCTAATCACAGTAAATTAATTTTTCCCAATGTGCTCCTGTGACTATTTCCTTTTCATTAGTGTATTAATAACTCTATATCTACTCATTATCTTGCACTTCAAAAATGCTCTCTCCCTCTCAAAGAGTTACTGTTTTAGGTATGATTTGACCATGTTTTGTTACAATTTGCTTCTCAATGTCATATTAATTTCAATTAATTGTGTTTTTACTTTCATATTATATTAGCTTGTGTTTTGTTTTTTCCTGAATTTGAAGACCAAAAATTTATTTTCTTACATTTCTGGAGGCTTAAAGGTACAAATCTGGGTTTCAGCATGGTCAATTTCTTCTTTGTTGGTATTTCCAGGCATTCCTTGTTTCTTGGAGATCCTCACATGGCATTCATTAATTTTTATATGAACTTTTTCTCATGCTTTAAAATAAATGTCACAATCAAGAGTGGTTTTTGTTGTTGTTGTTGTTTTGGAATTAAAAAATTCCAAAATGTATTGCAGCTAAAATGGCATATCCTTACCCACCCCCCATAAAAAAGTTAGCTACTACAATGAGTGGAATGAGAGTCAGATTATTTATAATTACAATTGAATTCTCTTTTCAAAAACATAAAAATTTATGATTAAGTGAATACAGTTTTCTGCTTCTCCTAGAAGGTATTGTAGAAGTGAAAGGTTATATGCTAACAGTAAATACGCACCTGTACAATTTTAAAAAAAGGAAAACCAATTACATCTGGGTAAGATTACATTGAGAATTGAGATAGATGTAATCCATACTGAAGGCTGTGCTTTTTGATCTTCATCAGTTAATGTTTTAAGCCCTCTTTCAGCAATCAAGGTTGTATCATCTGCATATGGCAGGTTGTTAATGAGACTTCTTCC
>NW_006408609.1:10480262-10482610 GCF_000296735.1 Chrysochloris asiatica | reverse complement strand
CTGATGATATAGAGCTTTTCCACCATCTCTTTCCACAGATGTAATTGATGTGATTTCTGTGTATTACATCTGTTGAGGTCCATGTGTATAGTCATCTCTTATCTGTTTAAAAATGATACTTGAAATGAACAAATCATTGTTTTTTCAGAATCCCACCATGTAGTCTCCAGCATCATTCCTCTTCAATTTGTCATTCCCGGCAAAATAAACCACGTGGTTGTTAGATGCAATACCAGTGTCCATTTCAGATGTCAATACCAGTCCATTTCAGCTCTGGTAGTGTAGTGGTTACAAATCGGGCTGCTAACCTCAGGGTCAGCAGTTTGAATAGTGTTTCTCTATTCAAGAAGTGAAAGCTTATAAGCTTTAAAGGTTATTCATAAAGTGTTCAATGACTAAATATTTGAAAGTAGTTTGTCTCTCCTTCTTCCTAATTTGTCTTTGTCTGATCCTTAGTCTGTTCTAGTCTGATCCCTGCCTGAAGAATCAGCAACAGTTTTCACAGACTCACAAGCCACTGCACTGTGACCAGCTGACAGATGAGTGGTGGTAAATCCTCAGAAAGTGTATCATTTCTGGATGTCCCTAAGAGTAGAGCTAACTATGCCTATGTTAGTTTGCATCATACTTGCACCTGATATGATATAACTACAACCGGAAATGCACCAGCCCCATTTTCCTCTTCTGTGTCACAAATGAACAAAGCAGAAATATTTGATGCACACATAAATGTCCAGTCTATGACCCGTAGGCATACAGTCTCATTCAGTCCATGGGCCTAGAATCCATAGCCGTTCCTTCTTTCAATGGCACCACTTTTGTCACCATGTCTACTACTGTTGCTGCTTCTTCAAGCAGCGATCCCAATTTCCACTCATGCTCTTCCTTATTGATGGTCCTGGGATTGTCTATTCCTGAAATAAAAGATAACTACTCCCCCCTTTTAGCTACATATTCTCTACAATTATAGTTTTCACAATCACAATTAATACTACTAACAATTACAATTGAAATAATAAAATCTTATCAGCCTCATTCCATATCCCCTTTCACCAGACCCAGCTGGAAAAGAGGAAAACTAGTCAGTGCCGGGGACCAGCCCCAACAAATTATTAAGGGTCTCTCGAAGGGGAATGGGGAATCGATGAAATGAATCACACAGAGTCAATGGGTCGTGATGAATCCAAGATTTTCTTCTCCATTTTAACTCAAATTTCCAGCTCCTTATATATCGTTACAATACACAATGATTTCATAGTAATCAATTTCTTTGCAGTATAATCTATTCAGTGATTACGTTCTTTATGATTCATGAACTTTCAAGTGACATCAAAGAACATCAAAATATTTGACATCTTGCTTCCTTATACTCCCTAGCTACCCTGATAATATTTGATTTTTGTAAGTGACTTTGTTCTTTTCTAATCTTCCCTAAAATGTCAAGTTAACCTTAAAACATGATTCTAAATCTTAACTCCTATTTCTCCCCTCACCTATTATTTTCTATAGATTCATTAATCACAACATGTACATAAACATTATTTTCTATCATAAATGACAACACAGTTGTTTCTCATGATTGATTAAACATGAAAAACAAGAACATAAAAAAAACACACTTAAAGTTATAGTTAATAAATGGAACAACTTCCTTATACTAACAACTTTTCTATTCAAAACATCTAGTTAAATTTCTACCTATGATCTATTACTGTTCCCTCAGCCCTTAATTGTGTCCTAGCTAATTTTCTAGAGGTCTTAATGTCCCTGACCAAAATTACACAGAATGTTGACTGTAATCTTAAACTTGAACTGGCAATACTTTGGCGGGTGTGATTTTTTCCAGTGGTGAAACTTATTGTTAATGTAAAAAGCAATCTTTATAACTACATATAATTGAATATGGTGTGAAAGTAGCAAAATGTAATTTTTAATCCCTAAATATGATTATAGAAAAGCCTACTAAAAAACTTCTATAAGAAAATCAAGAAAAAAATCAAAAATGAACTATTCATAAAAGGAAAAATACAGGAACCACGGGGCCCTCGCATGAGAAGTCTCCTCCGGGGCCTTGCCTTCCAAGGAGAGACTCATTGTGGCCTTGCTTAACAATGAGTCCTTTATGTGTAGGATCCCCTGCAGTTCAGTTCCTTAATGACATGGCCTCCGCCAAGTCAGTGAAGATTTTCCCTTGATCTCTCATTCTAAAACTAAGCATACCCATGAAAATTTGTCAAGTCAGCCACTTCATGCCTTCACAGCAATAGCAATGTATGAATTGGAGTCCTGGTGTGGTGCTGTGGGTTAATGCATCAGACTGCAAAGCCATTTGAACTGCAAGGTTGGTG
>NW_006408609.1:10462631-10479772 GCF_000296735.1 Chrysochloris asiatica | reverse complement strand
TCACCAGTGACATTTTGGATGTAGTCTGGGAAGGAAGCAGGCAAAACCAAGGATGTATTGATATCAAGGGATATACTGTAAAGGAGTTGTTTCAGTTAGTAGATACAAATAATCAGCTTCCTGCTGAACCATTACTAAAATGCATTGTGAAAGTGACTAATTTAGGGGTGGTGGTGGTTATGTGCCATGGAGTTGGTTCTGACTCATAGCGACCCTGTACAGGGTTTCCCAATCTTTACAGGAGCAGAAAGCTTTATGTTTCTCCCACGGAACAGCTGGTAGTTTCGAACTGCTGACCTTGAGGTTCACAGCCCAATTCATAACCACTACGCTACCAGAGCTCCTTTATGAGTAGTGACTTTATTTATTTAGGGGGTAGTGGCTTTATTTCTGAATATTGCAGAATGGAATAATAAGTTTGGGTTGATGTGAGACATGCAATTCACTATGAAATAGCCATGAATGATAATATTAGATCCATTGACACAGAAAGTTAACGCAGGGGAGACAACCAGTTTAGTGGACTATATCAAATTTGCAGTAAGATCTGTTTACCATGAAAAGGGAAATTATCCCTCTCCACCTAAAATATTCAGTGGCACACTCCAAAAAAAGCAGTTGATGTGCCGCATATGGAAGCAATGTCAGAATGCAATGTGATCTACAATATTCATCCAATGGGTGTGTTCCTTATACAAGTCACAGCAGAAACGGTAATCAAAAAAGCCCCTTTTATGCAGGCACCCCATGTATCCTTATTACTGTGAAACAAAGCAAAAAAAGAAACAAGGTCAGTTTTTTGGCACAGCTTCCCCACATGGGTTTTACAGATACTAGAAACATATGGGTAATTCACAGGAGAATGGGAAAAGACAATTGGGAAAGAACTTACCCCGGTGGAGGGAGATTTTTAAATGGCTACTGAAAAATGGGATGAATATAAAAGATATTGAGGAAGTTGATACAAAGATTCTAATATAGCATTACAGGTGGGTAGAGCAAAGGAAACTTCTGCAGATCCCATAGTGTTAAGGAGGCCTAGACAAGTCTGTTCTATTCACACAAGCAAGGAATAATTTAATGATGGGGATTCCCAACTGGGATCTTTTAAAGCAGAGACTCAACTAGTTGATAAAGATAAATATAGACAAAGGGCCAGAGTCTTCTGGTCCAGTTCTGAATAAGGAACCTAAAGCCATATATGCGCTTTTAAAATGGCCGGGCTAGAGGAGGAAACCTTGCAATTCTTGGACATAGGAGTCTAGTGTATTATAATCTCAAAATCTGTCAAGAAAATATTGAAGAGGCCTAAAGTCTAACTTTCTGAGAGAGTCCCACTGCTATTCATAAAGTTTTCAGTGCTAAACATTCAGAAGTAGTCCACCTCTCCGTCTTGCTGTTCTGTTTTAGGCTGGAAGCTCATCCAAAACCTGTATACTGTAGGAGTACCATGGGCTGCCAAAACTACCAACAGATCTGTGTTGGAAGAAGTGCAGCCAGAGTGCTCTTTGGAGGCCAGGCTGGCCAAACTTCATCTCTCATACTTCGGACATATTGTCAGGAGGGACCAGTCACTGGAGAAGGATATCATGTTTAGTAACATGGAGGGTCAGAGAAAAAAAGAAAGACCCCCAGCAAGATGGATTGGCAAAGTGGCAGCATCAATGGGCTCAAGCATGGCAACAGTTGTGAGGTTGACCCAGGATCGGGCAGTGTTTCATTCTGTTGTGCATAGGGTCACTGTGAGTCGGTACCGACTTGATGTACCTAACAACAACAAAAACCCTTCTGGTATTTAAATTACCAGAAACATAGCTTCCAGAATCACAGCAACACACAAGCTACCAAAATATGAAAAAGTGACAGACAAATGGTGAGCCTAAGGTCAGACTTGTATGTGAACGTTGGACAATGAGTAAGGACAACCATAGAATAATTGATGGATTTGAGTTATGATGTTGGAGAAGAATATTAAAAATGCCATGGACTACTAGATTAACAAACAAATCTATGTTGGAAGAAGTACAACCAGAATGCTCCTTAGAAGCCAGCATGGTGAGACTTTGTCTCTCATACTTTGGACATATTATTAGGAGGAACAAGTCTCTAGAGAAGGATATCATGCTTGGTAAAGTGGAGGGTCAGTGAAAAAGAGGGAAACCACCAACAAGATGGTCTGGCACAGCACCAGTAGCAATGGGCTCAAGTTTAACAACAATTGTGAGGATGGAACAGGAACAAGCAGTGGGTTTTTTGTTTGTTTGTTTTTTCTGTTGTACATAGAGTCACTATGAGTTTGAATTGACTCAAAGGTTCCTAACAACAACAAAGGTCAGATTTGGAGAATATGGAGATGTAACAGTTGATGTGACTAAGTGAACGTTTTGATGAGAATTATAAGATTTCAGTTCTTGTACAAAGGTGTTGCATCTCCCCTATCTGAATGTATTATTGGTATGGATATTATGTCTAATTGGGAAACACTCCCTCTCCCTGGTATTATTAAATGGAAACCGTGTAACTCTGTCCTTCAGAGAGTTTTGTTTGGGGATGCTAAATGGGAACCATTAGAATTGCCTAAACATACTCAGATTTGAAACACTATAGGATACCTAGTGGGTAAAGGAGATTACTGCTTTTATTAAAGACATACCAAAGATTGCAGTGTTGGTGCCAACAAATTCTCTCTATGACAAAGTTATTGTTGTTGTCATGTGCCGTTGAGTCAGTTGCTACTCATAGTAATCCTGTTATGGGTTTACACAGAGCAAGTGGTGTGTTTGAACTGCTGACCTTGCTTTATCCTTACAGCATTGCTCCGGAATTCTGAAAATGCTGTAAAACCTGTGAAGAAAGGCTGAAGGCTCATGGAGGTTAACAGTAGACTACTGAGCCCTAATATAGCCCCACCTGTTACAAACAAGGAATCCAAAGTGTACAATATACAGGAAGTGAAATCAGCCGGATACTCAGTGATTGATCTTGCAAATGCTTTTTTTTTTTCCTCAATATCTATCTAAGAAAGGAGTCCTGGTGTGGCACTGTGGATTAATGAGCTGGGCTGCAAGGTTGGTTTGAACTACAAGGTCAGGGGTTCAAACTCACCAGTAGTCCTTGGAAATCCTATACAGGATTGCTATGAGTTGGAACCAGCTAGATGGCACTTAAAAACAACCACAGCAAAATCTAAGAAAAGAGTCAGCCACAGCTTGGTTTCCTATGGGAATGATCCTAATGCACTTTCAGTGTTTTGCCACAAAGTTATTCGAATTCTCTGGCTTACTTCAGAGTATGGTTTAAAGAGACTTGATCTTGGAGCAGATCTCCAGTGCAATGATACATCACATTGATGATATTATGTTACTATCAAAGAACAGGCTAGGACAGATTTGATAACATTATTAGCCCTCATGACTAACAGAGACTCGCTAATAAATCGAGCAACATCTAGGGCCTTGTTGTAATCGTGAAATTCCTGTGGAAAAACTTGGACCATGGACATCCCTGACATTCTGCAGGCAACAGAATATGTTTCTGTTGCTCCCTACCCACATGACTAAGGAGGGAACCCAGCATTTGATTTATTTATTTGGATTTTGGAGGACACATGTTCCACATCTGGGAATATTGCTGACTCTCATCCATAAAACCACTTGGAATAAAACTACTTTAATGAGAGCCTAAACAACAGCAGACTATGTTACAGAAAGCGATCTTAGTCTCCTTGCCTATAAAATGTTGTGACCCACTTTCAGACTTGATTGTGGAGGTGTCTACCATAGGTGCTCTGGTAGCGTAGTGTTTACGAGTCGGGCTACTATCCTCAGGATCAGCAGTTCAAAACTACCAGCTGCTCTGCGGGAGAAAGATGAGGCTTTCTGCTCCCGTAAAGATTTACAGCCTCGGAAACCTGTACAGGGTCTCTATGAGTTGGCACTGACTCCACAGCACATAACAACAACAACAACAACCATACGTGCTTATACAAGCTGGAGCTTATAACAAAAAACTGAGGACATTGCCCCACAACAAACATTGGGATTCTGGATTAGAAAGCTTCCAATTGCTACAACATGATATATTTCATTTGAAAGGCCAATACTTACCTGCTATTGGACACTATCGGTTTATAGTTCAGTTAGTTATACTGTGATGGTGTGTGAATTGCTGTGATTCTTGAAGCTATGCCACGGGGAACTTTAAATACCAGGAGGGTCACCCACAGTGGACAGGTTTCAGATGAGCTTCCAGATGAAGACAGACTAGGAAGAAGGAGAGACTAACTGCTTCCGAATATTTAGTTACTGAAATCCTTATGAATAGCAGAGAAACACTGTCAGATATAGTGTCAGAAAATGAGCCCCTCAGCTTGGAAGGCACTCAGAATGTGACTGGGGAAGAGCTGCCTCCTCAAAGTAGAGTTGATATAATGATGCGAATGGAGTAAAGCCTGTAGTAGTAAAGCCCTGCAGATGAGCAGTGAGGGTGATATGACTCCTGTGGGTCAATAGGGAATGATTGATATCAGGTCTGACAGTGAGTGTTGGTAAACACAATGTTTGGCAACAAAAGGAGGGGAGTGGCTGATTTTGTAATCCTGAAGCAGAGAGTCCCTGGAACCATTAAGGGGAAAAAAGGGAAGTGCAAGACCCTGTGTGTGTGTGTGTGAGGGGGGGGGGGGAATGGAGATGTAGTCGTATGACATGGACAGAAGGAGTGGCTGGGAACTCTGGACTCAGGGAGGGAGAGGGGCTGTGTGCTGGTGGCAAAGGGGGGGGAGAGGAATGTGGAGTGTACCCTTTGTTTGATGATGCATGCAGGGGATTGTGATCATTGCAATGAAATAAAATATGATAGGATGAATGTAAAGATAATGTTAACCCATGTAATTTTAACACATAATTCACAATAAATACATGAAAAATTAAAATTAAACATTTTTTAAAAAATAGAATGGATTACCACTAGATAATCACTGGGAAAGGGACAGTGGGCTGGGACACTGGTGCAACTGTACAATTCTTACATCCCTTATCTTTATTTCCTACTAGAGACTACAATCCCAGGACTAGGATAAGTGAATACCAAAAGTAGGGATGATCCCTCAGCAAGATTCTGTAACTATATCCTTTAACCTATATGCCAGAATTTCCAAGAACCTGATGGAATGGATTTTATCTTCTTCCCATCTGGAAAAATTAGGATTGACGAATCAGGCTGCCAATCTCACGGTGAGCAGTTTGAAACAACCAGCTGTTCAGTGGGAGAAAGATGAGGCTTTCTGCTCCTGTAAAGAAATACAGACTCAGAAACCCTATACAGGGTGGCTATGAGTCGGACTGACTCCATGACACATAACAACAACAACAAGTACAATATTGCCTAGTGGTCAAGATAGCCCAATAGTCTTGTATCTATGTGATCCTCCCCAACATGGATGGGAGTGGACTGAGGGGAAAGACTTGCTTGATTGGTCTCACTGGCCTTGCACAGCACCTGAACTCAATTTCCCTTCCCAAGATAGAAGAGGTTTTATACAAATAAATGAAAATTTGAAGGAAAGAAAAATAGCAGTTACAGGTAAAGGAATGAATAAATGGATTATGCTGCATGGAAAATCTAACATAGTGCTGACACCTCAAGAGAGACTCAGAGCAATTTTATTAGGAGCCAGGAAGTGTGAAGATGAGACAAAGTTCTGAAGAACTTGACCAGATCAAATAGACATCTACAGCACATCTGAATGGCTGATTCCTGAGTAACTTCACACTTTGGACTGCTTTGAATGAAGAGGTGAACGTTAACCTTTCATGTATGAAAAGGACAACCGCTACAAAAGCCAGGAGTGCTCTGCAGTTCAGTGAATTACTGAATATCTCTTCCAACAATGTCTGTGTAACTCCCGCCAAATGACTTTTTCTGATGGGTCTGTGTAAGAGAAGGCGGGGAAAGATGTTGGTAGGTTTATGTGGTTCAGATGTGAGTAACTGTTAACAGGGTTAGTTGTAATTGTAAAAATTTGGAAATCTAACAAGGAGCTTGATCAGTTTTGCCATCCTGCTCTGATGAGTCATCTTGGTAATGTGAGTGGGCTGTGCACACCTGTGCTTGCCTAACCAAGTTCCCCTTCATCTGACCTTTGCTTCTTAGGACTTGAGCCAGCAGCCTGACCTGATTTTCCACCTTCTTCACCCTTGTGAGTCAAAAGCTCAATGCTGGACGAATAAGGAGAATCCTCCAGACTTACATATAAACTGAAGATTTAGGAATAACCAGTCTCCACAATCATGTAAGACATTTCCTTGATAGCCAGTGAGTTCTGTTTGACAGTGTAGCAAATTGAGGAACCCTGAGACATGGGGGAATACTAAGAGAAAGACTAGTGGCTCTGTAGGAGAAGCACTGAGCTGTGAACCACAAGGTAAGCAGTTCAAGTCCACCAGCCATTCCATGGGATAGAGGTGAGGCTTTCTGTTCCCACAAAGATTTATCATCTCAGAAATCCAATACAGGATTAATATGATTTGGAACTGACTCAACAACACTCAACAACAACAACAACAAATAACACTTTAGAAAAGTAGCAGATTTGGGGTATTTTTAACCTCCAGATTATAGGGACCAACTTCATGGTGATCCTTTTGAAATAACATATTGTTGCAGACATAAAGGTATGAAGAATAGGGAGAGGATGATATGTTCATTTTCAAGTCCAGGATACTTGTAAAAGGGAACATGTTCTTCTAGTTTGAAGGAGGCATTTTTATTCAATGAATATACACTTCTACTCCAAAAATTTCATTGACCTGAGCAGGGGTAAAGGTTAAAAACAGGAAGTTTAAAAAATTCTTTAGATAGTATCAGTGATAAAAGACCCTTTTCAGGATAAAACTATACTTTAGAGGTTCTAATCTCTATTCTTTGTCACAAAGATGGAAGAAAGAAATTACCATACTCTCCCAATAAGTGTTCCAATTAAAGCCTGAGACTTCTGAACTGCATGAGCTTTTACTCTGACCTACATGACACTAATTTTTTTATGTTTCTCCAACATCCTTCAAGCCTCTTAACATATGTTGTTCTTGTTGTTAACTGTAACTAAGTGTTAACTCCTAATGACCCGGTATAGGGTTTTAACGGAGTGGCTAGAAGATTTGAAACACTTACATTGGTGTAAGCAGTCCAGTGCTTATCCTATAATGACACTAGGACACTTGGTAAAACATACATAAATATTTAACACTGAAGTTTAGAGACATATGTATACTACCTACGTATTTCATTTGTACTAGATGCAATAAAAGGACCAGGATTGGCAAAAGGCTTATTAATAACTTGAAGTATAGCATGTAGTTGACACAACCTTGCTTACTGAAAGCAAAGAAGACTTGAAGTATTTACAGATGTAGATAAAAGACTGTGGATTACACCTCAATGTACACAAGAATCCTAACAACTACATCAATAAACTTGTTGTTGTTAAGTACCGTGGAGTCGATTCTGACTCATAGTGATCCTGCATAGGGTTTCCAAGGCTGCAAATCTTTACAGAAGCAGAAGGCCTTGTCTTTCTCCCATGGAACAGCTGGTAGTTTCAAACTGCAGACTGTGAGGTTAGCAGCCTAATTCGTAACCATTACACTACTAGAGCGATAAATAGAGAAAAATTTGACGTTTTCAAGGATTTAATTTAAATTGGTCCCACAATCAACGCCTATGGAATCAACAGTCAAGAAATCAAATTAAAAAGATCAGGCTTAGTGGTCAGAGACTGGTGAAACCTCCAAGACTATGGCCCTTTGTCTGGAAATGGACTCATCCCCTCACCTCAATTTTCAGACAAACAAAATACAAAGGCTACAATAACACAAGTGAGGGAAACACACCTTAGAATAGTCAACCATTTGAGATAGAAAGGATGGCATTTACCCAAGGAAAAAGTTTAAACGGGTTGGTTATGAAAGAAGGAAGAATAAAAACAGAAAACACAGTGAGAAAGTGGGATAAGTGATGTTACATTATGGGATTTGACATGAAACAAAAAGTATATGAATTGTTGACTGCAAAACTTATCTGCTCCATAAAACTTCATACAATTCACAATAAAAACTTAATTTAAAAGAAATCAAATGATATATTGCATTAGACAAATCTGTTGTAAAAGACCTATTTATTCAAAGCGTTAAAAAGGAAAAATATCACTTTAACCACCAGGGTATGTATGACCCAAACTATGGTATTGTCAATCATCTCATATGCATGTGAAAGCTGGACAATGGAATAGTGACTACCAGAGAAGAATTGATGCATGTGAAATATGTGTTAGCAAAGATATCAAATATACACTTAGTGCCAGAAGAACGAACAAATCTATCTTGGAAGAAGTACAGACGGACTGTCCGCTCCTCGGAAGCAAGAAAGAACTTGAAGTACTTCATCAGGAAGTACCTGTCCCTGGAGAAGGACATCATGCTTGATAAAGTTGTTGTTGTTGTTGTTGTTAAGTGCTGTCGAGTCGGATGCCACCCATAGCGACCCTATACAGGGTTTCCGAGGAGCGACTAGTGAGATTGAAACGCCGACTTTGACGTTCAAATGGCTTTGCAGACTGGCGCATTAACACACAGCGCCACACCCTCAGTGAGATGGATTGACACAGTGGCTGCAACAATTGTGAGGATGGTGTCAAACCATGCAGTGTTTCATTCTGTTGTACATCGGGCCGCTGTGAATCAGAATCAACTTGGCAACACCTAACAACCAAAAAGATAAAACAAGGTATCTTAATCTATACAAGATTGCTATGGGCCGGAACAGACTCAACGACATTTAACAACAACAACAACAACAACAATTCATCCTTCACACCAGACTTCAATTTCACCAAGTGATTCTTCCCACACTTCAGAAATTTAACATGCAAAATGAGCTCTGAAGTTAGCTCATACTCCCTGCTTCATTTATTGTACACTTATCCGTTATGTAGTGGTAGTATGTTTGGACTTCTGGTGTAGCTCTGTAGGATCAGCACTGGACAGCAAACCACAAGGTCAGCAGTTCAAACCCAGTTGTTTCCGAGTAGTTCCTCGGAAACCTATACAGGGATGCTATGAGTTGGAACCGACTCAATGGCACTTAACAACAACAACTAATGTTGCACTTGACCTGGACTTGAAGTATATGTACAGGTCTAAGTCAAGCCAACCATACTTGAATATTTGACCTGAACCTGAAGTATATTTGAGCTGAGAGCAGAATGACAGATAAGGAATGGGAGAGATGAACAGAATTCTCTGGCTCTTGGGGGTAACAGAGAACCCTCTGTAGTTCACCCCAAGATGGGAAGGGAATAAATATTGAACTGATGCCAACTGCAAGGAGGTTGAGAGTAAGAAGTGCCAAGAACTACAGGGAGACACTGTTTTCCAGCTACACTCCGTAAATTTCTCTACCTCCAGAGAGAGCTCAAGTGACCTGAACATGCCATAAACAAATATTATGTGGCAATGACTAAGAAGCACAAATGTTTGCTTCTAAGGACTGCCCCTGAATATATTTCAATGAGGTACTCACAATCTATAAACTGCTTTCAGTAAATTTCACCACTACCTTAATCAATTTTGATATCTTTGGAAGCCTCACTCAATATTTAATGAGACATACTAGCTAGGAGAGAAAGAGAGAGTGTAGATTATTTTTGAAAAACACATCCCTCTACCACAGAAAAATTTATTGAAAGAAAAATAAAGTATTAGTTCAAATTTCATTAAACAGCTTTTAAAGTCAGCTGGAAAAAAATTGTTTCAAATAATGCTTTCTAATTTCTAAGGAAACAAAATAGTTATTTAGTAAATGTTTATCACAACCAGCTATGCATTTTTAGTCAAATATATAGTATTTCTATATATGGAATTTATATAGTGGTGGTGTGCCACGGAGTTGGTTCTGACTCACAGCAACCCTGTTTAGGGTTTCCAAAGCTGTTAATCTTTACAGGAGCATAAAGTCTCATCTTTCTCCTGCAGAACAGCTGGTAGTATCAAACTGCCGACCTTGAGATTAGTAACCCGACTTGTAACCACTACGCTACCATAGCTCCTTATGCAACTTATATGGATAACGTATTTTCACCTAGTCTATGATTTTGAGTATAGTTTTACTAGTTTAAGTTATTGTAGTCTTATTTTTAGCTGTCTGATTTTTACTAATTAATTTATGCTGGATCCTCTGTCAGAAATATACTTACCACCTACCACAATTGTTCCCATTATAAAAATAATCTTTTGACAATACGAGGAGTCATGATAATTTCTGTGACCATTCTCTAGTGAAAAGCAATAATAGTTTGTTATACTCGTCCACTGCATAGAAGAACCAGAGGGACAATAATATGATGGTGTTTGCTCTGGATAAATCATTCCATTCTTATGAGAATTGCATAGATCCATGGCTATGTGAGAGCAAGGCACATGCCCCTCAGGGAGCTTCACAAACCTCCAGGTGCTGACAAGGAGTAATGCTTCTGGTGTGATACTATAGGAAAACCACTTGACTGCTAACCACAAGGTTGGCAGTTCAAATCCATGAGCTGCTCCTTAGAAATTGTGTACAAAGTGGTTATAAGTCAGAACTGACCACAGTACTTAACAAAAACAATAGCTTGTTCATAGACAGGAGGGTCAATATATTGTTACATCTGTATGTAGTATGGAGTCCTGGTGTGGTGCTGTGGATTAATGCGCCAGACTGCAAAGCTGTTTGAACTGCAAGTCTGCAGTTCAAGCACACCAGCTGCTCCTTGGAAACCTTATGCAGGTCACATGTGGCAGAATCGACTCAACAGCACTTAACAACAACATATGTAGTAATAAGGAGCTCTGATAATGTAGTAGGGCAAGGTCAACAGTTTGAAACTACCATGGAAGGAAGATGAGGCTTTCTGCTCCCTTAAAGACTTACAGCTTCCAGACTAAGAATAAACTAGCAAGAAGGAAGAAGTGGTCAATTTCTGAGATATTATGCCCTGAAAACCTTATAAATAGCATTACAACAGTGTCGGATAAAATTCCAGAAGATGAGTCCCTCAGGTTGTAAGGCACAAAATATGATGGGAAGGAAGAGCTGCCTCTTCAAAACAGAGTTCACCTTAATGACATGCATGAAGGAAAACTTTTGAGACCTTCATTTGCTGATGGGAACAACTCAAAAAAGAGCTCAGTCACAACAACAACGTGTTTGATTTTGTTATGCATGGAGTCTATGTACAACTCCATGGCAACTAACAACTAGGGCAAAATGAAGGAAGTATCAAAGAAAGATAGAAGGAATACACAAAGTCATGGTATCAAAAGCAATCAGTTGATGTTCCACCATTTCAGGAAGTAGCCTATGATCAAGAGCCAATGGTAATGAAAGAAGAAGCTTAAGCTGCACTGTGAAAGCATGAGAGATAAACAGGTTTCCAGGAATTGACAGTAGAAATGTTTCAACAAAATGACGCAGTACTGGAGGCATTCATTAGGATATGCAAAGAAATTTGGAAGTCAGTTACCTGGGCAACTGACTGGAAGATATCCACATTGTGTCCCAACAAAATGTGGAAATTATCAAACAATATCATTATCATACACAAGTAAAATTTTGTTAAGGATAATTCAAAAAGACTTGCAACAGTTATTGACAGGGAGATGGATTTAGAGAGGATGTGGAATTAGGGATATCCTTGCTGACATCAGATGGATCTTGGCTGAAAACAGAGACTACCACAAAGATGCAAAGGCATTAAACTGTGTTGTTGTTATTGTTAAGTACCATCAGGTCAGTTCCAACTAATAGCAACCCATATAGGGTATCCAAGGAGTGGCTGGTGGGTTTGAATCACCAACTTTGTATTTAGCAATCCAGTAGTTATCATACAGCACCACATCAGGACTCCTAGTGAGGACAATAAGAACTGTAGATAACATTGAGAAGATTGGGAATTCCAGGACAATATAAATTGTGTTCGTGCAGAACCTGTATATAGACCAAGAGACTGCAGTTCAAACAGAATGAAGGGATACTGTGTGGTTAAAAATCAGGAAAAGTGTGCATCAGGTTTGAATTATTTCACCATACTTATTCAACCTGTATGTTGAGCAAATAATCATAGAAAGTGGACTATATGAAAAAGAATGCAGCATGAGGACTGGAGGAAGACTCAGTAACAACCTGTGATATGCAAAGGGCACAACATTGCTTTCTGGAAGTGAATAGGACTTGGAGCATTTGATGATGAAATTCAAAGACTACAGTGTTCAGGATGGATTACAACTCAATGTAAAGAAAATAAAAATCAATAAAAATCAACTAAACCAATAAACAACTCCAAAGACTGGTATTGCCAAAAAATTTCATTTTAGTTTTCTCCACAATCAAAACTCATGGAAGCAGTTGTCAAGAAATCAAACGACATATTGAATTGGGCAAGTATGCTTTTAAAGACCTTTTTAAAGGAGTCCTGGTGCAGCACTGTACAGGATAAGCTCTGGTCCGATTGAACCACAAAGTCAGTTGTTCAAACTCACCACTTGCTTCTCAGAAACCCTATATAAGGTAGAACTGACTATATGGCACTTAACAACAGCAACAAAGTGTTAAAGAGCAAATTTGTCACTTTGAGGACTAAAGTGCACCCAAACAATGGCATTTTCAATCACTTCGTATGCATAAGAATGCTGGACAATGAATAAGAAAGACCATAGAATAATTGATGTATTTGAATTATGGTGTTGTTGAAGAATATAGAAATTACCATGGACTGTCAGAAGAAAAAAACAAATCTGTCTTGGAATAAGTAAAGCCAGAGGCTCCTTAGAAGTGAGGATGGCAAATCTTCATTTCACATACTTTGAACATTTTATCAAGAGAGACCAGTCCCTATAGAATGGCATCATACTTAATAAATCATAGGGTCAGTGAAAAATTGGAAGAGCCCCCAAAAAACACATTGACACAGTGGCTGCAACAATGGATTACAATATAACAAAAATTGTGAGGATGGTGCAGAACCAGGCAGTGTTTCATTCTGCTGTGCAAATGGTATCTATGAGTCAGAGTCAATTCGATAGCATCTACCTACAGCATCTGGATACTAACTCTGATGCCTGTCTCTTTGTGGATAGACTCAGAAAGATTATTGAATTCTTATTCTGGATGATGTATAATATTCAAGAAGATAAACATAAATAATAAAATGAATAAATAGCTATTATTGACACAGAAGTTATTTTTCAGGAAGGCTACATAGTGTAAAAGAGCCTGTGAGACTCGGATGTTTGTTTTCTGACACACCCTTTCTACAAAACCACATAAAATGAATAAACTCACTATGAAACTTCAACTTACAAAATTATACTTCACTCAAACTTAACCTCCCATATAATACCTAATGCTAACTTCTATGCCTGCCCTTCATAGAATAACTGCATCCCAGTCTTGTCAGAAGTTGTAAAAATCTTACAAAAGAAATTGATTAAGTGAATTTGTAAATTTTGCATGAGATATAAAATCTCATGAAGCCCATGAACATGATCTTGGAGGAGTGCATTATATGCACAGGAACTGACAATGAAAATTTGCACCATTCAGAAATTGAAGAAAAGATGGTTAACTTAAAAGCAAATGACTAAATGTCAAGGAATTAAGAGGGAATTTGGAGAGAAAATTATGAAATATCCACTATTTTCAAAGATGACTTTCATTTTCAATAACCACTAAAGTCAAACATGAAGTGAAAGCCTATTTCAAAATATTATCTGAATTCTGTTATTTAGAGTAGCTGAAAAAAAATTAATCTTCCTAAGCTTTTACCTCATTCCCATTGTGACTCAGTTTACATTCAGCAAAGTGACTTACCAAATAGCTCAATCAAATGCAGACTGTCTTCCTTACTCTCATCTGAAATGGAGAGTTTTTCCCATGACAGTGAAATTGGAAAGGAAAATTACTCTGTAGCCTGGAATGGTGTTCATTTTACCAGTGATGCACAATATAGATCAAATTTGAGGGAAGTTATTAGAATACCAAGGTATAAGGTGAGGCAAAGAGATGCATATAATATGATATTTTTTAGAAATTTTAAAAAAACAAGTAAAAGTATTTTGCAATTTCAAGTTAGAAAATAATACAAATCACAGAAAAAAGTTAATGACATTTTTATAGTTGATAATCTGCATAAGATACAGTGATTTTTAAGAATCTCTGTGATAATGTAGGAGAAGAGGAATTTGAGGCATTTTTGAGATTCACGTTATAAAAAGAATGAATAACCCTGATCATCATAAATAGCTAAAAACACTTTAAGTGTGAGGAAAATTTAGTTAAAATCAATGTTTCCATTGGAGACCTGACCAAAATTATTCATTATATATTTTCTTCTTAAAAAATTTAAGATAAACCTATGTTAAACACAGCAAATCTATTTTGGCATTCAATACCCTTCTCCTCCCACCTGGCTGTAGGTCCAGGCTCCAGAATTGAATCCTTTGTCTAATGAACATGGATAGTTAGGTGAAGGCAAACAAGCATATACTCTCTTTCCAACTTCACTCCATGTCTTAGAAACCCCAGTGCTTAAGACAAGTCATGTATTTACACTGCTCTTAAGTATATTTATAAATGCAGAGCAGAATTCCTCCCTTGGTTCCATAATTCACTCTGAGTTCTGGGAAGTTTTTATGAAGATCATAACTGTTTATTTATTCAGAAAATGTATTTCTACATTTTTATTTAGCTCTTGGGATAACTGATATATTAATTTTAAAAACTAGCTTGACTAATGTCTTTAAAAAGTCTAGGGACTTAAACATTAAATAACAATTTCAAAACTGGATGAAACTTTAGAGATCATTGGGTTCTCTCATTTTTGTAAATATGGAAACTAAAGTAAAAAAATAAAAACTAGAGAACCAAGTTTAAGATTATACCACAGTGCTGTGAAGTAAAAGGAATGCAAAATTTGGGAGCACAAGTACTTGAATTCATCGCACTGATGTATAATTCCACCAGTTATAACTGTGAGACATTGGGCAAATCAACCCAAAGAAAGAAATTTTATGAGGTTAAAGTTAACTGATCTATCCATGCCCTTTGATCTATACATCTATAAAACTGAGACAACAGCTTTCATAGTGATTACTACAAATTCAAATGATACAAATAAGTCCACATAGACACGGTTATACTTTCTGTATATGTAACAGCTGGGGTCTTAAAAGCTCTTGAGCAGCCTTCTAAGGTGCAACAGTTGGTCTTTCCCTGGAGGAAAGAAGAGTGATGAAAACTGAAGATGCTTGGAAACAATTAATCAGATGGACTAATGGAACACGTGAACATCAATCCCCATGACCCTGAGATCAGAAGAACTAGTTGGTACCTGGCTACTTCTACCAACTTCTCTGAAAGGAATCACATTAGAAGGTTCTGAATAAAATAGGAGAAAATGTGGAACAAAATGCAGAATTATAAAAAAGCCTAGGTTTACTGGTCAGAAAGACTCTGCAGGAATCCAAAATGATGACCCTTGGTCACCCTTCAGGCCTAATACTGAATGAATTCACTCCTGTGGCTCAATTTTCAGTCAAGCATTTACTTAAAGACAAAATTCAAAAGGATTAAGAAAGAAAGAGGAAGGAAACAAAAATTATAGGGAGGAAGTGGAATAGGAGGTGTTACACTGAAGGGATTGCAATCATTGAAATGAAACGAACTATATGATTGTTGAATGTAAAACTGATGATCTGCTATATAAACCTTCACTCAATTCACAATGAAAAGTTTTAAAAAATAAAACTAAGTCAAATACATATCCACTGACACAACATCAGAGTTGTTTTATATTCCAGGGATTTATTGACATATTCAATGAATTCTATATCAGCATTTGTCACTGTTTAAAAACATTATATTTTCTTCCCTAATATATATATATATCCTAAAATGTATTAGCCACTATTTTCCTTTACAAGAAGAAAATCCTGGAATCTTCAAGCTCATCCTCTGCTCTTACCTGAGTCAGTATGAGTATCATCATCTGACTCATTCTTAAAATACTTTCAATGAATTACTCCTATTTCTTGATGTTACCCTTCAAGAATTATCTAGAGTAAAAAAAGAAAAAGAATATCTTGAGTAGACCTCAATTATTGGTTCCCAAAGTGTGGCTCTCAGTACCAGACTCTCAGAATGCTCCTGGAAAATTGAATTCCAGTGATCAAATCATTTGGCAAAAACATGATACTATTATGACTCAGACTAAAGAGAAACTCTCTACCATTGGATCAATTTTAACTCAGAGAGTGACCCTATAGGACAGATTATAACTGCTCCTTAAAGTTTCTAAGACTATAAATCTTTATGGGAACAGAAAGCCTAGGTTCACATTTTTCCCATGAAGTTTCTAGTAGGTTTGAATGTTTAGCAACCCAAAGCTTAACTCACGGCACCACAGGACTCCTTACACTAAAGAGAAATACACTAAAAAGTCATTATTAACCTGTAACACATTTGTGGAAAATTCGGTAGTAAAGGAATTGGTTTCTTGTTAGGTCCCATAGAGTTGGTTCTGACTCCTGGCAACACTACGCACAACACAACTGAACAGTGCCTCATTCTGCGCCATCCTCCAATTGTTCTTGTTTGAGCACACTGTTGCTGTCACTGTGTCACTCCATCTTGTTGAGGGTCTTCCTTTTTTTCCCCAGGCCATCCGTACTTCTAAGAAGGATTCTGGCTATACTTCTTCCAACACAGTTTTTTTTTTGTTTTTATGTCAGACTGTGGTACTTTCAATATTCTGTGGCAACAACATAATTTAAATTTAAATGCATCAATTCTTCTATGGTCTAATTTTCACATGAATATGAGGCAATTAAGGAGCTCTGCTGGCGGCCGAAGCATACGTAATCAGCACTGAGAAGTTGAGGCACAAGGATAACATGGACGAAAATCCAGTCTTTGAGCCCTCCTCAGGTTTACGGGCCATGGACCCCAAGGGCCAGGGAAGAAACTCCCTGAAGTCCCGGGTTCATAGGCTTTGGTGAACTCACTGTTTGGCCACCTCTGTGCAATTTTCTTTAATTATACTTTTGTGCATTCTGTAC
>NW_006408609.1:10462113-10462531 GCF_000296735.1 Chrysochloris asiatica | reverse complement strand
CACCCACCACATCCCAGAAAACAACAAAGAATCCCCCCATCCCCCTTTAGTATGGGTTCTTTTTCTTAGTCTTTTACAGTAGTATCCTATGCAATATTTCTCTTTTTGTGACTGACTAATTTCACTCAACATAATGTCCTCAAGGTTCATCATGTAGCCTAATATGAGTCTGACTTTAATGTCCTCTTTCAGCTTCTTGCCTTCAAGGTCACCTGATAAATTTCAAGATGCCACAAATGTTTGTTATGCTATACTTCAGGAGTTGATTTAATTTTCAGCCTGTTTTGTTTTTAAACTCTCTTTCCTTCTCCACACCACTTGTTCTGGGCTTTTCCCTATTAAAAATACAGTTCAGGACTGGTTCTTGGGCTGAGAGTATCTGTGAGCATGTATGGCAGAAGAACCCACCAGTGGTGGG
>NW_006408609.1:10444838-10460795 GCF_000296735.1 Chrysochloris asiatica | reverse complement strand
CTACCTCTTGGACTGCCTTAAGAACAAAGCATTCTGTATTTTTAGAAGTAGAGCCAGGATGCACCTTAGAAACCTGGATGGTGAGATTTCATCTCTCATATTTCGGACATGTTCAAGAGGGACCAGTCCCTATAAAAGAAAATCATGCTTGGTAAAGCAGGGTGTCAGTGAAAATGAGGAAGACTTTCAAAGAGATAGATTGACACACTGGCAGCAGCAATGGCCATAAGAGTAACAAAAGTGTAATGATGGGACAGGACTGGACATCTTTTGTGCATAGTGTCACTATGAGTCAGAACTGACACACTAGCACCTACCAACAAGTACAGCATACACCTGGACCTCCCCTGATGGCACACACATGAATCAAATTAAATACATCCATGGTAAGAGATAACTGGGAAGCTCAATATCATCAGCCAAAACAAGGCCAGGAGTTGACTGTGGAACAGATCATTAACTGCTCATAAGCAAATTCAAGCAGATTAGAAAATTTACACAAGTCCACAGGAGCCTAAATATGACCTTGAATATATCCCACCTGGATTTAGGGACCATCTCAATATTAGGCATTAGTGACTAAAGACCAGAAGAGTCATCAAGAACATTGTATAGGAAGAAAGCATAAGGTCATTTAAAAGACTGGAAAGAAAGAAAAGACTAAAGTGGATTGATGTCAGTAGAGACTCTTGAACATAGAGAAGCTAAAGCATCTGGAAGAAATGATAAAGTGAAAGAGATGAACAGACAATTTCAAAGGGTAGCTTTGCTCAGCAGTTCTCAAGCTGAAAGAATTGAACAAAAAAATTCAAGTCTCCCATTGTAGTATTTTAGGATTCTATGGGGAAAATGGAGTTCTGGTATAGCACTGTGGGTTAATGCACTGGACTGCAAAATCTATTTGAACCACAAGGTCGGCAGTTCAAGTTTACCAGATGCTCCTTAGAAAACCTATACAGGGTTGCTATGGGTCAGAATTGACTGGATGGCACACAACAACAATATGGGAAAATATTGAAGGACACTGAAAATACCAGATGAAGATGGACAAAATACACAGAGTCATTGTACCAAAAAGAATTGGTCAATGTTCAATCATGTCAAGAGATATCATATAATCAAGAACTATGGTATTGAGGGAAGAAGTCCAAGCAGCACTAAGAGCATTGTGAGAAAACATCCGTCCAGGAATTGATGGAATACAGATTGAAATGTTTTTCTGCTTTTAATTTGAATCATTTTAATTTGAACACTTTTGTGTGATGGAGGAGTCCTTAAAACATCCTGTAGTAAAGAAATTTGCTTATATTAACTTTATCCAGGTTTGTTTTTTAGTTTTGATTTTGGTACACTTAATATCTATTAATTAATTCCCTTATAGATATGTGTTATCTGAACCACCTCCTCCCATAAGATGACTAATGAATGTTCTGCTAAAGGCATAAGTAAACTGAAATGATATGGATATTTCAAATATAATGCTTTAATTATTCCTAAGTGTTAAGAAAATAAAATATCATGCCAATTAATATATTTTAAGTTTGAAATTTTCACACATAAATAAAAGGTTCCATTTCAAAATATCAAGCAGTATATGAGAAACCAACAGAAAGTTTCACAGTTAAAACATATATGACTGAATAAAAACAAAGAAAATAAAAAATAGGCTGTTTTTAATGGTATTAAAATATCTGTAAGTATTTGTAAAAACAAAAATCAATATTTCTTTTAAGCTCTGAAACTGTAGAAGCTTTGTAATAAAGTCAATATCATAAAAAAAAAAAATCCACAGATATTTTCTACAGGTAGCTAATATTTTACAGGCAGATTACAAACCATCACAAAATACATATTGACAGAGATTGACTGTGGCTGCTGTAACTTAATCTTGCCATTCTGGTTATCTCCAATCTCTCGAGTCTCACTTTGTGGTTTATGATACAGTTACATCACAATACCTCAATAGAAGCACAGCTTTGTCACTAATCTCGCCCTATCAGTTATCCTGTAAGGAAGGAAGCTGGAAGGCACCACTAGAAAGAGGCAATGGCATGAATGATTGCATTCAGTTGCATTCCACAATATCTGTAAGTCTGGGAGTGATAAATGGCACCCAAGTTATAAATGAGCAACAAGGTCAGTAGCACCAAGAAGCCAAGAGTTCAAAGAAAAGTCACTATTTTGACGGGTTCAAGAAAAGGCCACATACTACTGGCGTACATTACTAGATAAATCCTTACAGATGCCTCACTGCAATTACAAAACAGAATTAGAAAAGCCTGCTGTTGAAGACTTAAGACTTTTTTCCAGGAATTGAAGAAAAATGTTGATTTGCCAAAAATTCATCCATTTTCCAGAAAATATAATTAATTTAATATCAGCCCACTCCCACTAGTCAACACACCTGGTAGAAAAATCTTCAAAATATTAAATAAGTTTTTGAGACTGAGGACCATATAACTGAAATACATTAATTTGGTTTTTGATCCTCTCTCCTTAACCTTTAAAATACATCTATAGAGCCCACAAGTGACATTAAATAAAATGATCTAACTTTCTTAGATCTGTTTTAGACTGTCTTCAACTCTTTATAAACTTCCTTAGTAGTATTACATAAAATGAAAATATGATCTCTTATAAACTAGAATATTCATATATTTTGACAATATAATTAAAAATTTTTTTCACAGACTGTTTTGATGGGAATACATCTTAGAAACCCCATTTGTTATTCCTTTATGTAATGAAGACCCAGAAATATTAAAATCTTTTCTAAAATCACTTCTCTAGTAATGGACGGATTAGGATTAAACCCTTGGTCCCAGATGGCAATTCCTGTGTTATTTCCACTGATAAAAGTCTTGTAACGTGATAGGCTATAATCCTCAACCTTCCACTTTTTATTAATTTGTAATAAAATTTTCTTACAGGCAGTCTCCAAGTTATATGAAGTTCTTTTACCACATCTCCATGTAAATTGGTTGTGATGTAACCTGCAAAAATTATTTGTAAATTTTCATAGTCTGCTATACGGCAGTGCTTTGAACAATAAATCATAACATTGAGCATCTGAGACTGAATGTCTGAGAATGACGATGTTGGCAGTTACTAACAATTAGATGTTGTATATATACAGGGCCTTGTGTAGGATTGTAGGATAAACAATGGTTGCTAACCACAAAGTTGGCAGTTCAAACCCACAAGCTGCTCTTTAGAAACCCTATATAGGGTTGCTAGGGTTGCTATGGGTCGGAACCGACTCGACGGCACTTAACAACAACAACAACAATGAGTCAGAATGGACTCAATTGCACTTAACAACAACAACAATATATATGTGTGTGTGTGTGTGTGTCTATAATTGTTGTTAAGTGCTGTTGAGTTGATTCCGACCCATAGCAACCCTGTATAGGGTTTCCAAGGAGCAACTGGTGAGCTTGAACCACTGACTTGCAGTTCAAATGACTTTGCTGCCCGATACATTAGACCACAGCACCACACCAGGACTCTCTCTTTACATGTGTACATACATGTGTACATACATGTGTACACACATAAAGGAGCTCTGGTAGCGTAGTGGTTACGAATCGGGCTGCGAAACTTAAGGTCAGCAGTTTGAAACTACCAGCCACTCCGCGGGAGAAAGATGAGGTTTTATGTTCCCGTAAAGATTTACAGCCTCGGAAACCCTGCACAGGGTCGCTATGGGTTGGAACAGATTTGACGGCACTTAACAACAACAACAATATATACACATATATAAAGACTTGTCCTGACTTTAATTAGTCTTAAATTGGGAAGTAACTTTATCTTTTGAAATTTTTTTGTCAATGAGGATCAAGATTAATTGCACTATACTGAAAAATGTTTGCAGCCAACTCTGATGCATAAATGAAGAATACAAGAAGAGAGTAACTGCAATCTTTGCTAACCTATTGCCATACAGTTAACTCCTACTTTCAGTGATCTACTACTCCTCAAAATAAGGAACTAAGGTACACAAGGACTCTTAAAAACATTGTAATAACTTTGTTTCTACTTTCATTTCACATTCTGTGACAGCTATGGAAATTTTCTTCCTTGCATTTGAAAAAATATATTACATCTCACCTGAGTGTTTGACAATAGAATTATAGTTTACACAATTCTTTTACTGTACATAATGTATTTTAAACCACATTTTTTATGCCTAGAAAATTTAGTATTTAAGATGATATTACAAAAATGTAACAACAGAACACGAACCAATGAGAAAAATAGTGACATAAAACTGTAACCAGTGCTAATCAAAGGTTATGGATGGACACTGTCATTACTCAAACTGACTGATAGTCCAAAAATTACTTGTCTTTAAAGTATATTTTTATATATAATTATTTTTACCATATCTAATATTCTGGTGGTGTAGTGGTTACGATATCAGGCTGCGAACCGCAAGGTCAGCAGTTCGAAACTACCAGCTGCTCCACGGGAGAACGATGAGGCTTTCTGCTCCCGTAAAGAGTTACAGACTCGGAAACCCTGTACAGGGTCGCTATGGGTCGGAACCGACTCACGGCACATAACAACAACAGAAACAATATTCTAGATGTTGTTCAAAGTAAATATTGAAATTTCACCATGAAAGTTTGAAAGTTGATTTTCTACCTCTGTCTTCAAAACTGCCTCTACTGCACTTTACAATTCAACTTGAGAGCCCCTCTCAGACTGGCATCATGCTCAGGCTCAAAGAATTTCTGTAAACTTGCTAATACACACTTCCCTGGTTACCTATAAAAATAAATCTACTGAAGCAGCAACGCCAGAGATGGAGGCAGAGACTGAAGAGATGGAGAGGCTGGGGAATCTAGACCTAGAGAGGGAGAGGGGCTGTGTGCTGACAACCGGAAGGGCAGGCTTGCGGTGTATACCCTTTGGTTGGTTGCTGATGCATGGAGGGGATTATAACCATGGGAATGAAATGATAGGATGAATGTAAAGCTAATGTTCACCCATGTAAACTATCACATAATTTACAATAAAAAAATTTTTTAAATAATAATAATTCTATTTTAAAAGAATGTCTCTTTTTGACTATAATCTTATAAAACACAGGAGAACTATTTCAATTAATCACATAATTAAAAAGTCTAGAATATGAAAGTGAGATTATACCAGAGATAGTTAAAAATACAGGTGATCAATAGAGAACAGTACAGCTTTAAATATAGGAAAGTTGTACTCTGATGGGAAAGTAAGATCAATAGAAAATGCAATCACAGAAGTGTTCTGTGTACTCTCAATTCTAGAAATTTAGAGTTCAAGGCAAATCCTTCTGTAACCACTTCAAAGAGAGAAAATTCTTTCCTTGTGCTGGAATGTTGTAATTATTATGACTAGAAAAACCAACCAAGGCAAAGGATAATTAATCACCTCCTCATTCAGAAATGGAATAAAATAAAGCAGACCTCAAATGCCCCAAGACTTCTGCACGTTTTCTTTAAAGGGAAGAATTGATCATCCTTTCTCTATGAAACAAATCGTACATACTAATTTGTCTTTTAAACAGATCTGTCTGCACTCTTTTGTTTTCCTTTTTTTTTTTTTTTTTTTTGCTGTAAGCTCCCAGAAAAGCTAGCGGTCTACTCCTCCTCACTGAGTGTAATACTATTTCCTTGAGTTCTTACTGAACCAGAAATCCTGTGTTCTGCTGTTGGAGGCATGCCACTTACAGATGCATGACCTAGGCAAAAGCATTTTTTAACTTAATAGAGACTAATAATGTAATGAGAACACTGAAGCACAAACATTGTTGGCAATCGGCTGGAGTTTAAAGAGACTTTTATAAGACCTGTGGTGTATTGTGTACTGTATTGTTGTAATGGTTTTTGCCATAATGAAATTTAATGCATTACCAGGAAAGGGCCATGCCCTGTGGTATGGCTCTACTTATATTTCGAAACATGCTAGCATGAAGTTACAGCTAGATCTAATAATAGAAATGAACTTACATAAAGATGCATTGATTTTTATATTAGGTCATGTTGAGAATTTACAAAGAACATCTAGTCTATGAAATAAAATTCTCTTGAGAATAGCATTGATTGCAAGAAGGGTAATACTAGAAAAATGGAAATCCTCTCCTCCCAGAATGGTGTACATTCATATAATGGATTAAGTGCACTAGGTTGCTTAGAAAAGGTCATCTTTCAGATAAATGATAAGTTTGATGAATTTCAGTAGATTTAATCATCCCCTGAGATTTGATCAAAATAAAAATGGAGTAAAAGCTATCATCCGTCTTGCCCATGTAATTTGTTTATTGAAAACATGGTTAATTTATTCTAACTTCTGAAATTATAAATACTGTTTCTGTTACCATGGACCCATTTGAAAAATTCCTCACAGATAAATTCCTATCATTTTAATCTATACTCCTATCATTAGATGACTGCAAAGATGATCAGAAAATTCTCTCTCAGCCAATATATCTAGTAAAAGAAGGAAAGAATTAAGAAAGTATCCAGTTATATATATATATTTTATAAAACCCAGCTATCTACCCTGAGGTATAAGACACTAGAGAGAGAGGGTTACTTTTTTACAGCTGCATTGTTAGCAAGATAAAAATCAACACTCAATTTTAAAAAATTATTGCGTATTTTAAATTTTGCTAAAAGTTTTCTTCAGAGTAGTACATATCTGCGTTTTTCATCATTCTTATTTATGTTGTCTTTTTCTATATTTTTGTGAAATTTTCATAGTAGTTTGTTTTGAACAATTAGTTACAGTTTTCATTTCTTTGTGGGTGTGTCTCTCAGTGCTTTCATATCCATAGGAATGTTTGGGTGTTCCTTAACTTTTTTTCCTAAATTACTTGGTCTGAAATCAAGCTCACCTTTTTCTGTTGTTCTTTTTAAGAGGAATACTCTCTGAAAGAAGAGTGAGTCTGTCATGCTATGGTCCCCAAATTTGTGACTCTAGAGCTCCCTCTTTTGTTGTTTTCACAAATTGATTTAAATAACGTAGAATTCTATTTTTTAAGATCATCTTCTTAATCTCTTCTTATTTAATCTAGATCAGAGAAGACAAACTAACATCTCTGTACCAAATATGGATTTGGGGTCTATTTTTGTACTGCCTTCTAGCAAAAAAAAAAAAAAGAGTTGTAAAAAGATAAAAGAAAAGAATATCCAGAAGAAATTTCATATTGAATCACAAAAGGTCTACAGAAAAGAAGAAAGCCACCTCTAAAGTTCTAGCCCAACATTACCCTTTAGTCTTGTTGTCTTTATCCTGCTCAGTTTTAATTCTAAATCCATAAATTTCCCCCCCTAGTTCTAAGCTTGAACATGGAATGGAATTTCCATTTGTTAGTATTCAGTGCTCTTTGGGTCTAGGCTGCTTTTTACTTGTCAGAATATGTGTGTTCCCCATGAACCAACTGTTCAATTCCATCCTAAGAAATTCCTTCACGTTATGACTGAAATTTTCACATAGCCACAATTTTCAGATAGTTTTCTTTCCTATGTCTCTGTATTTTTTTTTTTTTTTGAAGAATTCAGTTTACAACAAATTTTAAATAAAATGTTAAGTTAAGTCTAATTGTTGTCACTGTTGTGGTTAAGTGCCTTCGAGTCTGTTCTGACCCATAGCGACCTGATATAAGGTTTCCATTTGATTTTTAAAAAGATTTTCCATTGCTCTGTTGAGATTTCTTCTCCCCCATTCATTCATTATACCATTATTTCCCCTTAACTTTTTATACATATTTATAATTAATGCTTTTTTTAAAGCTATTTTTTGTTTGCCAATTCCAATAACTAATGCTTTTTGGTACAATGACCATGTGTTTTTCTTCCTTCTTCTTACGACGTTTCCTGCTTCATTCAATATTTTGCACATAGAATCCTATCTACTGCTCGACTGAAAATTGGGTCAAGAGAATGAGCTTTGTGCCAGATCTGATGCGGTCAAGGGTCAGAATCTGATGTTCTTCCAGTCTCTTTCTGACCAGTAAACCAGTATTTATTATTATTATATAATTTTGAGTTTTGTGCTACATTTTCTACCCCTCTATCCAGGACAAATATGTAGGAAATCTAACACTGAAAGATTTACTAAATGAAAGAGTTACTAGATAAGATTAACAGTAGGTTAGTGATAACAGAAATGGTATATTGTTCAAAGTGATGCAAGAAAAGACAAAACCAGGGAATTATGTAGGGAACATTTAGTTCTAAAATGATTATTTAATAGAAGGCAGCTCTTGAGCTATTAAAAGCATAATATTAGATTCTAAGAACTGGATGTTGTTTTGGATTGAATTGTATCCCACCAAAATATGTCAATTTGGTTGGATCATGATTCTCAGTATTGTGTAATTATTCTCCATTTTGTGATTTGATGCAATAATCCTATGTATGTGCATTAATAAATGTACTAGATTACATTAAAAATAGAAAGCAAAAAAATATTGCTACTTGGTTTCTAGTTCATACATGCATAGGCTTATTCCAGGAAAAAAAAAAAATGTATTTAAAACTGTGATCAGTGAATGGCTACCGATAAATTCTCTCATTAATACATTTGTCTTAGTATTATAAGAGTGCCCTCAAAAACAGTTCCAATCTAATCAAAGGCTTCTAAGGGGATATGCTGGGCCAGTTAAATTCAAGCTAGAGAGGTCAACTGAGAAGGTTATGTAAACTACTTATGGGATTCCAAAGAAGTAATCTTGATAAGTTTTCTGGAAGGTCCCAAGACAATCACGAGGACTTATTAGAAACAAGTTTTAAGAAGACTGGAAACTGCATTGATAAGAAAAATGCCAGGAAATGTAGGCCAAAGAATTATTTTTTCTCATCACAACAATACACGTGTTCCTTCTTCGAGGGCAGGAAAGTTTTTCCTATGAGAATTCATTAGAAAACCTTACTGACATCCCCAGTCTTGCCTCATCAGTCATATTTTTGTTCTCCAAATGCAAACAACACTTAAAAGGAACACAATTTGAGTCTCTTGAGGATGTCAAAACTGCTTTTTAGATGTGTTATAAATAAAAGATTGGAGAATTATTCAGGGACGGTTTGTTGTTGTTTTTGTTAGGTGCCTTTGTGTCAGTTCCTACTCATAGTAACCCTATACACAACGGAACATAACACTGCCTAGTCCTGTGAAATCCTCACAATTTTTGTGGTGTTTGAGCCCATAGTTGCTGCCACTCTAACAATCCAACTCATAGTGGGTTTTCCTCTTTTAAATGACCTTCCACTTTACCAAACATGATGTCCTTCTCAGGGGACTGATCCTTCATGAGAAAATATCTAAAGAACTAAAAACAAAGTCTTACCATCTTCGATTTCAAGGAGCATTCAAGTTGTACTTCTTCCAACACAGATATGTTTGTTCTTCTGCCAATCCGTAGTACTTTCAAAATTCTTCTCCAACACCATAATTTAAATGCATCCATCCTTCTCCTGTCTTCCTTAGTCATTGTCCAGCTTTCATATGCATATGAAGCTACTGAAAACACTTATCAGGCACATCTTATTTCTAAAACTGATAACAGTTAAAAGATTTTTTGCAGCAGATTTGCCTAATGCAATCCATCATTTGGTTTCCTGACTGCACCTTTCATAAGTGCTGATTGTGAATCCAATCCAAATGAAGTCCTGAATAACTTCAATCCTTTCTCCATTTATTATGATGTTATTAGTCCAATTGTGAGAATTTTTGTTTATGTGAGGTGCAATCTACACTGAAGGCTGTGGTCTTTGATCTTCATCAATAAGTATTTTAAGTCCTCTTCATTTCCAGAAAGCAAGGTATGTTTGTTATTTGCATATCACAAGTTGTTAATGATTCTTCCTCCAATCTGAATGCCACAGTTTTCTTTATATAACCCAGCTTCTCAGATTATTTACTCAGCATGCAGACTGAATAAGTATGGTGAAAGAACACACATGGTGAAAGGATTAAAACCCTGGTACACACCTTTCCTGATTTTAAACCATTTAGTATACGCTTGTTCTGTTCTAACAACTCCCTGTTGGTCTATGCACAGGTTCCTCATGAAAACAATTAAGTGTTCTAGAACACCCATTCTTCGTAATGTTATCCATAGTCTGTCAGGTTCTAAAGTCTTTGCATAGTCAATAAAGCACAAGTAAACACCCTCTGGTATGCTTTGCTTTTAGCCAAAATCCATCTGAAGTCAGCAATGATATCCCTAGTTCCACATCCTCTTCTCAATTGGCTTCAATTTCTAACAGTTTCCTGTCAATGTATTGTTACAACTGCTTTGAACTATTTTCAGCAAAATTTTAATTGCATGTGATATTAATGGCATGGTTTCCACATGCCATTGGGTCACCTCTCTTTGGAATGGGCACAAATATGGATCTCTTCCAATTGATTAGCCAGGTAGCTGTCTTCTAAAATTCTTGGTATAGATAAGTGAGCCCCTTCATTGCTGCATCAATTTGTTGAAACATTTCAATTTATAGTTCATCAATTCCTGGAGTCTTATTTTCTTCCAATGTCTTCAGTTCATTGTTTAGCATACCTACTGTATAAATATGGAGCAAGATACAACCCTGGCACACACTCTTCGTGATTTTAAACTATTCAGTATCTCCTTGTTCTGTTTGAACAACTGCCTCTTGCTCTATATGCAGGTTCCTCATGAGCACAATTAAGGAGCTCTGGTAACATAGTGGTTACGAATCGGACTGCAAAGCGCAAGGTCAGCAATTCGAATTACCAGCTGTTCCATGGGAGAAAGATGAGGCTTTCTGCTCCCGTAAAGTTTTACAGCCTCAGAAACATAACAACAACAACATAAGCACAATTAAGTGTTCTAGAATACCAATTCTATACAGGCATCACATATCTGGCTCATTTTTATCAAAATATGCATCCAAATACTACAATGAATTTTCTTTTATATCATTGGTTGGAATTTGATCACATGCTCTCTCCTAAACTAGAGATTGTTGTTGTTGTTAAGTGCCATGGAAACAATTCTGACTCATAGTGACCCTGTATAGATTCTCTAAGGAGCCGATGGTGGTTTTAAACTACCAACTTTGTGGTTCACAGCCTAGTGTTGATCCTACAGCACCACACCCAAAAAAAACACTCAATATCTGGTAAAGAAGAGCAAGAATGCGATATTTGACTGGACCAATCATATTTTATAATGTCAGGCTGGAATATTGCCATTCTCTTTAAAGTTTTTGTTCTAGTAGCAAGAGCCACCACCTGTGTGTCAGTTTATCATACCATGGTTGCTTACATATTGCTATGATGATGGAAACAATGCCACTAGTATTACAAATATCAACAGAATCACATATGATGGGCAGAATTCAGCAGAACTTCCTTACTAAGTTATACAAGGAAGAAAAAGGTCTGACAATATACTTCTAAAAAATAATCAATGAAAACTTTATAGATAACAATAAGGTATTATCCAAAATAGTGATGGATGATAAGCTCCTTAGATTAATAGACTCTCAGAATGCACAGTGGTGGAAACACTGAATTGTTAGCATACTAACAAACTTGAAGGTGGTACAGAATCTGTTGTACATGGGTTTTATTCTGTTCATGAGGTCACCATGAGTCAGACTCATCATTTTAGCAACTAAACAAACAAACAAACATCAAAAACCAAAATTAGCAAGAAAGAAGGCAGAAATAACATTTAGTAAGCGACTGGATTTACTACAGACAGTGCCTACACATTTATTATAAAAAATTAATTTTAAAAATTACAGAAGATTCATCTTGTCTAGATGAGTCTGGTAAAAAGAGATGGGGATAAGATTCCTATGATTCAATAGTGAGTAATTGTTACTATGACTAATTAAAACTATCACAATTGTAAAGGTAGAAATTTTGCAACTAAAATGGGGGAGTAGTTAATCTTATAGTCCAGAAATAGAGGACCCTAGGACCATCAAGGGAGAAAAGCACAAGCAGAATGTGGGACCTTATCCAGAGAAGTAACAGCACCAGAGATGGGGAGACATGGAGAGATGGAGCAGCTGAGGACTCTAGATTCATGGAAAGAGAGTGACTGAGAGCTGGTGGCCAGGAGGCACACTTGCAGAATGTGCTGTTTGGTGGTTTAAATTATTATTTATACCTAAGTGTTTGAAAAAGGAGCTCTGGTAGCGTAGTGGTTACGAATCGGGCTGCGAACCTTAGGGTCAGCGGTTCGAAACTACCAGCTGCTCCGCGGGAGAAATATGAGGCTTTCTACTCCCGTAAGGATTTACACCCTCGGAAACCCTGTACAGGGTCGCTATGGGTCGGAACCGACTCGAAAGCACTTAACAACAACAACAACAACAAAGTGTTTTTTGTTTTTTTTAAAAAAAAAGAGCTAAAATGAATAGAAATACTGTTAACTGATGGTACATAGAGGGGGTTATAATCATTGTAATGAAACAAAATACATGATTTGTTGTATGTAAAACTGATGATCTCCCCTGTAAACTTTCACTGAATTCACAATAAAAACTTTAAAGAAAGAAAGAAATAAAAATTTACTGAAGAAAATAAAAAATGGAAAGTGATGTCCCAGTCTTTATGGATAATTACCAATATTTTACATAGCAATATTATCCACAACAAATCATGGGTAACATTACAAGGAAATGGAATTTCAGAACTCTTAGTTGTGCTCAGGCAAAACCTATACATAGATCAAAAGGTAGTCATTTGAACAGAACTAAGGGATACTGCATGGTTTAAAATCAGGAAATGTGTATGTCATGGTTACATTTTTCCACCACACTTATTCAGTCTGTAAAGGAGCTCTGGTAGTGTAGTGGTTATAAATCAGGCTGCTAACCTCAAAGTCAGCAGTTCAAAACTACCAGCTGTTTGGTGGGTGAAAAATGAGGCATTTTGCTTCCCATAAAGATTTACAGCCTCAAAAACCCTATACAGGGTTGCAATGAGTCGGAAACAACTCCACGGCACACAACCACTACTACTACCATGCTTAGCAAATATCTGAGAAAATGAACTATGGAGAAGATGAGTGAAACATCAGCGTTGAAGGAAATTTTATCAATAACCTGAGATAAGCAGATGACAAACTTTGCTTGCAAAAAGTGACTTATTCAAGATGATCAAAGAGTGTTGTTGTTAAATGCCTTTAAGTCTGACACATATAGAATAGCAGCTGGTGATGCTTCAAACTGACTGCACTCCAGTGCTTACCCTACAGAACCATACCAAGAGTTCTAATCAAATAATACAGCCTTTATTAGGGTTCAACTTTAATATATAGTACAGGGGTATTGAAGAATTATCTGGGCAAATATTGAAAGATGCAGAAAGCATCAAAAGAAGATGGAAGGAATAGGCAGAGTCACTGCATCAAAAAGAAATAGTCGATGTTCAACCATTTCAAAACATAGCATATGATCAAGAGCCAATTATCCTGATGGAAGAAGTCTAAAGTGCATTGAAGGAATTGGCAAAGAACAAGGCACCTGGAATTGATGGAATAAAAATGTAAATCTTTCAACTGATGTGGCACTGGAGGAACTCACTCATCTATGCTTAGAAATTTGGAGAACAACAACCTGGTCAACTTACCAGAGAAGATCCCTATTTGTGCCCATTCCAAAGAGAGATGAACCAACGGAATGCAGAAATCATCAGACAGTATCATTGATATCCCATGCAAGTAAAGTTTTATTAAGGGTAATACCAAAATGGCTACAACCATACATTGACAGAGAATTTTCAGACATATTGCATTAGGCAAATCTGCTGTACAGATCTTTTTAAAGTGCTGAAGAGCAAAGATGTCAGTTTAAGGACTAAGGTGTGGATGACCCAAGACATGGTATTTTTTATAACCCCATGCATATAAAAAATGCCATAAGGTGTGCAAAACTTGGAGTTAGTAAAGCAAAAGAAAATAACATTCTCAGCATTTCTCAATCTGAAAGAAATGAAGAAAATCCATGTCGTGACTTGAAATAGTAAAGAATTCTATAGGCAAAATATTGAATGCTGCAAAATGCAGAGTCAATGTACCAGAAAGATAGGGTCAATGTCCAACCATTTTAAGAGGTAGAATCTAATTAAGAGCTAATGGTACAGAAGGAGAAGTCCGAAGTGCCCTGAAGGTGTTGGCAAAGAACAAGACTCCGGGAAGCGAAGGAATATAAATTGAAATCTTTCAACAAACTGATGCAGCACTGGAGGCACACACTACTCTAGGCCAAGAAATTTTTAAGACAACTATCTGGCTGCCTGATTGGAAGAGATCCACATTTGTGCCCATTCCAAAGAGTGGTGATCCAACAGATGCAGAAATCATTGGAGAATATCTTTGATATCCCATGCGAGTAAAGTTTTACTAAAAGTAATACAGAAATGGCTGCAAGCATACATTGACAGAGAACTTCCAGAGGTTCAAGCCGGATTCAGAAGAGGCCGTGGAATGAGGGATATCATTGCTGATGTCCAATGGCTTTTGACTGAAAGCAGAAAATATCAGAGAGATGTTTACCTGTATTTTATTGACTATGCAAAGGCTTTTGATTGTGTGGATCATGACAAGCTATGGACAACATTGCAAAGTATGAGTATTCTGGAACACTTAATTGTGCTCATGAGGAATTTGTACATGGACCAAGAGGCAGTTGTTCAAAGACAACATGGGAACACTGAATTTTTTTAAATTAAGAAAGATGAGTGGCAGGGTTATATTCTTTCACCATACTTATTCAACCTGTATGCTGAGCAAATAATTCGAGAAGCTGGGTTATATGAAGAAAAACGTGGTGTCAGGATTGGAGGAAGACTTATTAACAATCTGTGATGTGCACATGATATGAATATGACCTACCTAAACTTACTCAGAGTGAAGTAGAAAGCTTGAACAGACATAACAAAATAAGAAATTGAGCAGGTCATCAAAAATTTTCAACCAAAAGAAGTTCAGGCCCAAATGGCTTCACGGTGAGTTCTACTAAGCATTCAGGGAAGAACTGTCACCAATTCTACTCAAATTATTCCAGAACATAGAAGATGATGGAAAACTCCCTAATACTTTTTATGAAGCAACATGACCCTCATATGAAAACCAGGGAAGGACATCACTAAAAAACAAAACTATAGACCAATATCCCTCATGAACATAGACACAAAAATTCTCAACAAAATCCTAGCCAACAGAATCCAACAGCACATCATGACCAAGTGGGTTTCATAAAAGGGATGCAAGGATGGTTCAATATTAGGAAAACAATCAATGTAATCCATCATAAAAATAAGAAAAAGGAAAAGAACCACATGATAATATTGATTGATGCAGAAAAGGCATTTGACAAAATCCAACATCCATTCCTGATAAAAACACTCAACAAAGTAGGAACTGAAGGGAAATTCCTCAACATAACCAGGAGCATATATACAAAACCAACAGCTTACATCACAATCAGTAGAGAGAAACTGAAAGCCTTCCCACTGCAAACAGGAACCAGACAAGGGTGCCCTCTGTCACCACTCCTATTCAATATTGTGCTGGAAGTTTTAGCCAGAGCTATATGGCATGATAAAGATATTAAAGTTATCCAAATTTTCAGAGAGGAAATAAAACTCTCTTTATTTGCAGACGATAAGATCTTATATATAGAAAACCCCCAGTAGTAAAAAAACTACTAGACCTCATTGGAAGATTTAGCAAAGTGGCAGGGTATAAGATCAACATACAAAAATCAGTTGGATTCTTCATAGTAACAATGACAGCGTTGAAAAGGACATCAGACAAGCAATACCATTTACAACAGCTGCCCAAAGGATGAACTATTTAGGAATCAACACAACCAGAGAAACAAAGGAGTTATACAAAGAAAATTACAAAACGCTACTACAAGAAACCCAAAGAGACTTACTGAAGTGGAAGAACATACCATGTTCCTGGATAGGAAAACTCAACAT
>NW_006408609.1:10432573-10443463 GCF_000296735.1 Chrysochloris asiatica | reverse complement strand
CACAAAAGGAGAAATACTGCATAAGACCATTATTGTAAAAGACTAAGAAAAAGAACCCACCCCAAAGGGGGTAAAAAAATAACTATATATGTAATTGCTGATCACTTGGATGTATGGGATAAGAAGAGGGGAGGGAGGGTGTGGAAGATAGAGTACAGGGTAGGGAATAGACACAGGAAAGCTTGGGTTCTGGGGGAGCGGGGAATACACAAGAAGGGGAAAAGGAATAGAAGAACAAAGTGGATGGGAGAATCGTTAGGCAGGTTCTCATGGGCTAGGTGGGACAGAGGTAAATGATGATGTATGCACAACCTTGGAATAACAGGGCTTCAGGATACAGGGATTAAGGTAAGGCATGGCTTGAAAGGGGAAAAGAGGGGGATAATGTTAGAATGCTTGGCTGTCTTTTGAATCATGGTTCCTCTTGCCTACCATTGTGAAATAGACACTTGGGGGGCCGGTAATAGCCATAAACATCACAATAGAAAACATGTAAGCCCATCTTCAGCCTATATTATTATATATATATTCCTGATTGGAATACCTTTAAGGGGGCTAAAATTGCCCAGACCCAAAATGGTGGGGGGACTATAAAGGCAAGAAGTGACTGGCTTACAAGCTTTCAAGAGAGAGCCTAGTTCCAGGTGGGGCCAATAAGTTGGGACCAGGCTGGCAAAAGGAAATGGGGATAAGTGTTACAACAGCGAATAACTGCCATCAGGACTGACTGTGAGGGTCAGAAATGTAGAGGTAGTTTTTTGTTCTTTTTTTTTTTTTTTTTTTTTTTTTTTTTTTTTTTTGACAAAAGGAGGGGAGTGATTGATTTTGAAGCCCAGGAGCAGAGGTCCTTGGGACCATTAAGTGAGAAGAGTGGAGAGTGTTACCCTATTCAGAGAGACAGTGAAGCCAGTCATGGAGACAGAGATGATGACCTGGACAAATGGAGTGGCTGGGGACATGGGACTCAGGGAGGGAGAAGAGCTGTTTGCTGACAGCCTGTGGGGGCAGGCCTGTGGGGTGTATCCTTTTGTTATTTGATGATGTATGGAGGGGATTGTAATCATTGCAAGGAAATGAAATACGATAGGATGAATGTGAAACTGAAGTGGGACAGAGGTAAATAATGCACAGCCTTGGAACAACAGGGCTCTGGGATACAGGGATTGAGACATGGTTGGAATGGGGAGAGGGGTGGAAATAATGTTAAGATGCTTGGCTATCTTTTGAATCTTGGTTTCTCTGGCATACCATTATAAAATAGACACTAGAGGGGGAGAGAAAGGAATTGCCAGAAATATCATCATAGAAAGCTTATAAGTCCATCTTCTGCCTATAACTGATTGGAACACCTAAAATGGGGCTATAATGTCCCCAATGAAGGAGGCTTCCTGCAGAGCCTCTGCATTACATAAGACCATAGGTGGAATCCTGAATAGCATCCAGAATCTTCTGAGGTGGGAAATTTCCACTTGAAAGGAAAAGCAGCCCAGCTTGGAGCTACTAGACAACAGAAGATACTTCTTGAAAGAAAGACCGACAGGAAAAATACAAAACAATATAGGCAACCCAACTGATTACTACAAGAACAAGCAAGTTGCTTGCCCAAAAGACATCAAGGCAAGTGGTTGGGTCCCTTCAGGGCAAACCTCCTTCTAAGACTAAGACTCAATGGGAATACAAGCTCTGATTGGTGGCCATGTTCCAATAAGGGGAAGTGAGGGAAAAACAACAAAGAAGCTGCTAGCTAAGCCCTACAATGTTCAATAGACCTCTGTGAACCCAGGTTGGCCAGCCCTGGGACTCTTGGGTCCAGAGTCAGTGACATAGCCACAGAGGACTAGAGTGGAAAGTGAAGCATCCAGATGATAAGAAGAGAAGGCATATGCACAAGAACACCCACACTTGCAGATAATACCCACTTGACCTGGCTTCAATGACTGGATGGTAAGAGCTTAACTAGAAGAAAGAAGAGGGGAAAAAAATAATAATCTGAAACAATTTGATGAACTTGACTTACACCTATGGATGCAGTAGCTCAAAAGAGGGAACAAATCTTCACAGCAAGGATCATTCCCACCCCTTCCATACACAGAGTAGACAGGGATGGGCAACTTGGACATTGGCTACCCAGAATGAGGGGGCTACAAAGGCAAGAAGTGACTGGCTTACAAGCTTTCAAGAGGGAGCCTAGATCCAAAGGGGGTGGACCAAGGTAGAACTTCCACTGAGTAGTATCCAATCTGTCTGGGTGGGATTGATGAAAGGAGATGCAGATAGGTCTCTTGTGATACAATAATGAATAATTGTTATCAGAACTGATTGTGAGGGTTGGAAATGTAAAGGTAGATGTTTTGTAGCAAAAGGAGGGAAGTGATTAACTTTGCAGTTTAGGAATGGAAGTCCCTGGGACCATCAAGGGAGAAGAGTGGAAAGCGGAACCCCACCCAGAGAAGCAGTGGTGCCAAAGAAGGAGGCAGAGACGATGACATGGAGAGATGGAGTGGCTGGGGACTTCAGACCCAGAAAGGGAAAAGGGCTATGTGCTGATGACCGGGGAGCAGGCTTGCGAGGTCTACCCTTTGTTTGGTTGATGATGCATGGAGGGGATTGTAACCATGGCAAGGAAACGATATACAATAGGATGAATGTAAAACTAATGTTCTCCCATGTAAACTATCACATAATTCATACTAAAACATTAAAAAAAAAAAAAAAAGGTTGCAACAGTACATTGAAATGAAATTGCTAAAGGTTCAAGCCAGATTCAAATGAGGACCTAGAAAGAGGGATATCACCACTAATGTCAGATGGATCTTGGGTGAAAACAGAGAACACCAAAAAGATATTTACCTGTGCTTTATTGACTTTACAAATGCTGTGGATCATGAAACATAATGGTGAATGAGTATTCCAGAACACTTAATTGTGCTCATGACGAATCTGTGCATAGACCAAAAGGAAGTTATTAACAATATAAGGGGACACTGAATTGTTTAAAATTATGAAAGGTGTGTACCAGGGTTGCACTCACCATACTTATTCAATTTGTATTCTGAGCAAATAATATCAGAATTTGTTTTATATGAAGATTGGAAGAAGATTCATTAATAACTTGTACTATGCAGATAACACAACCTTTTTGCTAAAACTGAAGAGGCCTTAAGATACTTACTAATGAAGATCAAAGACCACAGCCTTCAGTATGAGTAACACCTCAATGTAAATAAACAAAAATACTCACCCCTGGGCCAATAAATAATATCATGATAAATGGAGAAATGATTAAAGTTGTCAAAGACTTCATTTTGTTTGGATCCACCATTAACACTCATAGAAGCAACATCAAGAAAATAAACAATGTATTGCATTAGGCAAATCTACTACATCAGATCTCTTTAAATGTTCAAGAGCAAAAATTTCAGTTTGAGTACTAAGGTGCACCTGATCCAAGGCATGATATTTTCAATTGCCTCATATGCATGCAAAATTTGGATAATGAATAATGAAGACCGTGGAAGAAATGATGCGTTTGAATTATGTGTTCAAGAAGAATATTTAAAGTACCATTGACTGCCAAAACAAACAAATCTGTGTCAGATGAAGTACAGCCAGAATGCTCCTTAGAGGCCAGAATTTTAAGACTGTGTCTCTCACACTTTGGACATATTATCAGGAGGGACCTGTCCCTGGAGAAAATATTGAAATTGTCAAGGATTTCATTGGCTTCACTATCATGCTTGGTAAAGTGGAGAGTCAGCAAATAAGGGGAAGACCACTCACCCACAGTGGCAGCAGCAATGAGTTCAAGCATAGTGCAGGTCCCCAGGCAGTATTTCATTTTGTTCTGCATAAGGTCACTATGAATTGGAACCAAGTGGACAGCACGTAACAACAACAAGTTTTGCCTAACAAAAGGGCATAACCTTTTATGCATGTGAAAGCTGGACAACAAATAAGGTAGATTAGAGAAGAATTGAAACATTTGAATTATGGTGTTGGTGAAAAATATTGAATAAAGCCATGGAATACCAAAAAAACAAATAAACAAACAAATAAATCTATGTTTCAAGAGTAAGTTAGACTTGTGAGAAGAGTGCAGGACTGGGTAGAGTTTCTTTTGTTGCACTTTAGGGACGTTATGATTTAGAACTGACTCAATGACACCTAACAGCTACAGCAACCAGTATTTTTGCTTTTTATTTCTTCAGTGTGGAATGCAATAATTATGAAATTTGGTAAAATGGTTCCAACATGATGAAAACCAAAGGAGAAGTGATAGAGTGGACAGTTCTGATAATGAGAGGTGTAAATTCATCAAAGAATTGCCTACCCTGATTTTCAATGACAACTATGACTATCTAACAAAATAATATATTTCACATTTGGAATATGGACAGGAATTCATCGCTTATACTTAATCAAGTGAAAATGAGGTCATGAATTTATAGCTATACATAAAGTAGAGTGGCTATATTTTCTGGCAGAAGGTAGCAACACCTTTTAGTAGGTGCTAGGAGATTGAATTATAAGTACTATATATTAAAGCTCTGATTATTTTGCTCCTAAAGTAGAAACAGGAGACAAATGTACTGTCATCTGATTAGTATGAATCTTGCAAATGTCAAAGAGGTACAGAAACTGATGGTCAATGAAGGATCAATCACAGACCCAACACAAGTTTCCACCCTTCACCTTAACCAGGTAATCCCACCACCACAATCACAAGATGACATCTCTCTACTATGAGTAATGAAATAGGATGCTATTTCCACCATAACTTCTAAATCACCATCATTATATGAAGTAATAGGAATCATAATGGAAAAAAATTCATTGTGAAATCTTGTGAACCACAAGCTCATAAATATCCTTAGTTAGCTAAATTTCTTCAACTCAGGTGAGTCTGCAGTTGCATATATTCCATTTCTGTAGAAGTTATTAAGTCTAATGAAAAAATAAGACCAAGGTAACTGTCTAGTCAGTTCCTATCCAGAGTGACCCTGTATAGGTTTCTGAACGCAGCTGATGGGTTTGAACTGCTGATCTTGTAGTTTATCCTACAGTTTTTATCCTACAACAGTACACACCGGCTCAATTATATAATGTTGCAGTTTTTGTTAGGTGCCACCGAATTGGTACCGACTCATAGCGACCCTACACACAACAGAACAAAACACTGCAGCTGCCACTGTGCCAATCCATCTTATTGGGGATCTCCCTCTTTTTCTCCAACCCTCCAATTTACCAAAAATTACATCCTTCTCCATGGACTGGTCCCTCCTCATAATAAGTCCGGAGTATGAAATACACATCCTGACTTCAAAGGAGTACTCTGTCTGTACAAACATCAGTTATTCTAGGGTCTTCCTTATTCACTGTTCAATTTACACATGCATATGGGGTTATTGAAAATACCATGGCTTCTACCAGGCACATCTTTGGGCTCAAACTGACGTCTTTGCTCTTCAACACTTTAAAGAGTTCTTGTGCAGCAGATTTGCCTAATGCAACATGTCGTTTGATTTCTTGACTGCTGCTTCCATGAGTGTTGATGGTTGATCCAAACAAAATGAAGTCCATGACAACTTCAATCTTTTTTCCATTTATATGGTGGTGGTGGTGGTGGTTTTGTGTTATGGAGTCAGTTCTGACTCATAGCTACCTGGTATAGGTTTTCCGAGGCTGTAAATCTTTAAGGGAGCAGAAAGCCTCATCGTTCTCTAATGGAACCGCTGAACTCCTGACCATGAGATTACCAGCCTTACATAACCAATATGCTACCAGAGCCCCATCTCTATTTATAAGGATATTGTTTCATGGTCCAGTGTTGAGGATTTTTGTTTTGTTTACATTGAGATGTAACCCGCACAGAAGTCTGTGGTCTTTGATCTTCATCAGTAAGTATTTTAAGTCTTCTTCACTTTCATCAAGCAAGGCTGCATTATCTTCCCATTGCAGGTTGCTAATGCGTCTTCCTCCAATTCTGATGCCATGTTTTTCTTCATATTATGCAGCTTCTCGGATTGTTTGTTCAGCATACAGGTTGAATAAGTATGGTGAAAGAACACAACCTTGTTGCACACCTTTCCCAATTTTAAAACATTCAGTGTTCCCATGCTCTGTTCGAACTACTGCTTCTTGGTCCAGGTACAAATTCCTCAGAAGTACGATTAGGTGTTCCAGAATACTCATTCCTTGCAATGTTGTCCACAGCTTGTCATGATTCACACAATTGAAAGTCTTTTCGTAGTCAATAAAGCACAGGTGAACAACTTTCTGGTATTCTCTGCTTTCAGCCAAGGTCTGTCTGATGTCAGCAATGATATACCTCGTTTCTCATCCTCTTCTGAATCCAGCTTGAATCTCTGGAAGTTCTCTGTCAATGTATGATTGCAGCCATTTTTGAATTATCTTTGGTAAAACTTTACTCACATGGGATACCGATGATGTTGTCCAATGATTTCCACATTCTATTGGGTCACCTCTCTTTGGAATGAGTAAAAATATGGATCTCAACCAGTCAGTTGGTATAGATGAGTGTGTGACTACAGTGCTGCATCACTTTGTTGAAATATTTCAATTTTTATTCCATTAATTCCTGACACCTTGTTCTTTGCCAATGCCTTCAAAACACCGTGGACTTCTTCCTTCTGGATCATTGACTTTTGATCAGTTATATAATAACACTTGAAAATTTAGTGAATGCATACATTATATAATAATCCTCTGCTGAATATCTTTCTAAAGCTAAGCACAAGGATTCTGTAAAACATGCTAGAACTGTTTGAAAAAATAGAGGTTCCTTTGCTTAATATTAAGGAGTTGTGGTAGTACTGTAGGGTAATTATGGGACTGCTAACCACTGGCAGTCTAAATTCACCAACTGTTTCTCAGGAGAAAGAGAGGCTTTCTGCTCTCAAGGTCACTATGAATCAGAACCAATGCAACAGACACTTAGCAACAACAACAAGATTGAAAAGGAGAATATAAACTATCTCTAATCAAAGATGACATAATCCTATGCATAGAAAATAATCCTATGCAGAGATCCCACAAGAAACTACTGGATCAAAAAGGAAGATTTAGGAAAGTGATGGGACAAGATTAACATGCAAAAATTTGCTGGGTCCCTTTGCACTAACTAGAAAGGAAACCAAGTAAGCAATACCACTTCAAAAATCAAGAATGAGATCCCACAAAACGATAAAATACCTAGGAATAAACCTAATCAGGTTGTAAAAGACCTATAAAATGAAAACTATAAAACACTAATGCAAGAAAATAAGAGTCCTACATAGGTAGAGGAACATTCTGTGCTCATAAATTGGAAGAAATAACACTGTGAAAATGTCAATATCACTCTAAGAGATCTAATGACATAATGCAATCCCAGTCCAAATAAAAACTAATAATCAACTTTATATGGAAACGAATGATTATCTCTGAAAATCCAGAGCAATTTTGAAGAAGAACCGAGTAGGAGCTGGCCTCACACTTCCCAACAGGCAACATCTGCCCCGTGTCGTCTTTCTTCATCAAGAACAGACTGTTCACCAATTCCTATTAGAAGCTGCCCGTGTGCTGCAGAAGAGAGGTTAAAAACATCGCAAACAGAATAACGTAATAGCTATGAAGTCATTATTTGTTGGTGTAGAAGCTAAACTTTTAAAAGTATAAACTTTTACTTGTCCTTTATTTATAGAAGCTAAAATTTTAAATATGAATGTTTTATTTGTCCTTTGGTTGAAATTTTGCAATTTTTTCTGTAAAAATTCAACTGCTGTCTCCCCCCGAAATGTGAGTCAAGATCAAGTCATAAGTTACCTTGTTTTATAGATGAAATTTGTTTTAATAAAAGTTGAAATCAGTGACTGGATCTTAAAGGAACAACTAGATGGTCCTCTCTGTACTTGACATAGTTGGTTATTTATTAACCTCTGTTTCATATTTTAAAATGCATTTTCCCAGTGACTATTTAGCTAGTTTGTTTATTAAGATCTTTAATAAATTGTGCCAAGGATACAGAAAGGAAGCGAGGTGAATTTGTTTTCAGATATTTATGTAAACTAGTAAAAACGTGGCTGAAAAAAAAAAAGAAAGAAAAATGTTCTTGATGATGAATGTGACACTATTCCTCTTCAATTTGTCATTGTCAGCGTAGTAAATGATGTGATTGTCAGATTCAAAATGGTCAATACCAGTTCATTTAAACTCGATAATCAATGTATATATTGGTTCCATTTCATTTTTGACTACTTCAAATTTTCCTAGATTTCATATTTCCTACATTACATATTTCAGTTATGAATGGATGCTTGCAACAGTTTCTCCATTTTTTGAGTTGTACCCCATCAGCAAATGAATGTCCCCAAGGCACTACACCATTCGCATCATCAAGGTCAACTCTACTTTGAGGAGGAGATAGCTCTTCTCAATCTGTATTTTGAGCACCTTCGAACCTGAGGGGTTCATCTTCCAGCACTATATCTGACAATATTCTAGTACTATTGATCATGTTTCCATATTCAATATTTGGTTGATACCTGACTTTGTTTCACTGCAATACGTAAGGTTTCAGTGACTTAACATTCAGAAGTAGTCTTCCTATCCTTCTTCCAAGTCTGTCTTAATCTGGAAACTCAGCTGTAATCTGGCCATCAAGGATGACCTTGCAGGCATTCAAAATACCAGTGGCATATCTTCCAGCAGCACAGCAACACACTGAGTTGGTTCCAACTCATAGCAACCTCATGCACCACAAAAGAAAACACTGGTCAGTCTTGTGCCAACCTCACATTAGGTGCTATGCTTGAGCCCATTGCTGATATCACTATGCCAATCTACTTGTTGTGGGTCTTCCTCTTTTTCATTAACCTTCCACTTTACCAAGCATGATGTCCTTCTTCATGAGCTGGTCCCTCTGGTAACATGTGTGAAGTATGAGAGACGTAGTCTGGCCATCCTGGCTTCTAAGGAGCATTTTGGCTGTACTTCTCCCAACACAGATTTGTTTCTTCTTCTGGCAATATTCTTCTCCACACCATATCTTAAATGCATCAATTCTTCGATGATCTTTCTTATTCACTGTCCAACTTTCACATGCATATGAGGCTATTAAAAATACCTTGGTTTGGTTCAGGCACACATTAGTTCTCAAATTGACATCTTTTTCTTCAACAATTTAAAGAGCTCTTGTGCAGCTGATTTTCGTAATGAAATTCATTTGATTTCTTGAGTGCTGCTTATATAAGGGTTGATAGTGGTGATGGTGGTGGTTATGTGCCATGGATTTGGTTCCGACTCATAGTGACTCTGTACAGGGTTTCCGAGGCTGTAAATCTTTACGGGAGCAGAAAGCCTCATCTTTCTCCTGTGGAACAGCTGGTAGTTTCGAACTGCTGACCTTGAGGTTCACAGCCTGATTCATAACCACTATGCTACCAGAGCTCCTTAAGGGTTGATAGTAAATCCAAACAAAATGAAGTCGTTGACAACTTCAATCTTTTCTCCATTTAAAATTATCTTATATATTGGTCTGATTGTGAAGATTTTTGTTTTCTTTACACTGAGGTGTAACCCATACTGAAGTCCGTAGTCGTTGATCTTCATCAGTAAGCATTTTAAGTCCTCTTTATTTCCATCAAGCAAGGTTTTATCATCTGCATATTGCAAGTTGTTAATGAGCATTTCTACAATCTCGATGTCACATTCTACCTCATATAATCCAAATTTTAGGATTATTTCTCAGCATACAAACAGAATAAGTATAGGGAAAGAATACAGTGCTAGAGCACTACTTTCCTGGTTTTAAACCATTCAGTGTCCTCTTGTTCTGTTCAAATTACTGCCTTTTGATCAATGTACAGGTGCCTCATGAACACAAATAAGCAGTCTGGACTACTCCTTCTTTGCAACGTTATCCATATCTTGTTATGATCCAGCCACTCAAAAGCCTTTGAATAGTCAACAAAACACAGATAAACATCTTTCTGGTGTTCTCTGCTATCTGCCAAGATCCATTTTACGTCAGCAAAGATATCTCTCGTTCCATATCCTTGTCTAAATTCCACTTTAGCCTATGGCTGTTCACTGTTAATGTACTATTGCAGCCATTTTTTATGTATCTTTAGCAAACCTCACCTGCATCTGATATTAACGATATTGTCCTATGATATTCTAATGCAGTTCGGTCACCACTCTTTGGAATGAGCACAAAAGTGGATCTCTTCCAATCAATTAGCCTGGTAGCTCTCTTCCAAATTTCTTGGCATAGATGAATGAGTACCTCCAATGCTGCATCTGTTTGTTGAAAGATTTCAATTCACACGCCATCAATTTCCAGAACCTTGTTCTTTGCCAGTGCTTTGAATGCACCTTAGACATCTCCCTTCAGTACCATTGGCTCTTGATCATATGCTACCTCTTGAAACAGACAACCATCATGACTGTTTCTTTTTGGTACAATGACTATGTTTTCCTTCCATCTTATTCTGATGCTTTCTGTATTATTCAATATTTTGCTCATGTTGTTGTTAGGTGCCATCGAGTGCATATCAACTCATAGCAACCCTGTGCACAACAGAACGAAATACTGCCCAGTCCTGGGCCAACCTCATGATAGTTGCTACTCTTGAGCCCATTGTTGCCACCACTGTGCAAATCCACCTTGTGGGGGTCTGCTTCTTTTTCTTTGATCCTCCGATTTACCAAACATGATATCCTTCTCCAGTGACTGATCCCTCCTATTAATATGAGAGACAAAGTATGGCCATCCTGGCTTCCAAGGAGCACTCTGGCTGTGCTTCTTACAACACAGATTTGTTTGTTCTTTTGGCAGTGGTACTTTTAATATTATTCTACATCACAATAACTCCGATGCAATTCTTCTAC
>NW_006408609.1:10429906-10431271 GCF_000296735.1 Chrysochloris asiatica | reverse complement strand
GTCAATGCACCTTGGACTTCCTCCTTCAGTATCATTGGCTGTTGATCATATGCTACTTCTTGAAATGATTGAACACTGACCAATTTCTTTTTGGTACGCTGACTGTGTTTTCCTCCCATCTTCTGTTGTTGTTTTCTGCATCATTAAATAGTTTGCGCAGAGAATCCTTCAATGCCACAAGTTGATGCTTGGATTTTTAATTCAATTCCATCAGCTTGAGAAGTTGATAGAATCCTTCAGTTTCATCATCACTGGCTTTAGTGATTGTTACATAAATTTGAATAATAGTGATACTAACTCCATTTCCTTGTAGGTGTATAGATATTATCCTTGTACAGACAACATTATACTTCATGACAGATCTTGATATGTTCTTTTTGATGATGAATGCAATGCCATTTCTCTTCAATGTGTCATTCCTGGCAGAGTAAACCATGTGATTGTTAGGTTCAACATAGCCAGTACCAGTTTATTTCAGACTAGGATATTGATGTTTATGTGTTTCATTTCATTTTTGACAGTTTCCAATTTTCCTAAATTCATACTTTATACATTCCATATTCCAATTATTAATGGATGTCTCTTCATTTTCAATTGTGCCCCATCAGCAAATGAAAATTCCAAGAGCTTTGCTCCATTGGTGTCATCAAGGTCACCTCTACTTTGAGGAGGCATTCTTCCTGAGTTATATTTTGAGTGCCTTCCAATCTAAGTGGCTCATCTTCTGGCATTGTATCTGACAGTGTTCACTATTATTCATAAGGTTTTCAGTGTCTAAATATTTGGAAACAATCTGTATCTCCTTCTTCCTAGTCTCTCTTCACCATGGGTGACCTTGTTAGTGTTGAAAATACCTGTGGCACAGATTCCAGAATCACAACAACACACAAGCCCCCACAGTACAACAAACTGAACCCTTCAATATTTCAAGTCAAGTACTGAATTTTTCCTTCAGTACTTTCAGTTTGAGAAATGCCGAGCATGTTCTTCCTTTTTGGTTTTCTAGCTCCCAGTCTTTTATTAAGCACATTTCATAATAATATTTGACTTTGTATTCTCTAGCTGCCCTTTGACAACTTTTATTCAGCTCTTACATCCTCATTTCTTCCTTTTGCTTTTTCGTCTCTACACTGGAAAGCAGGTTTCAGAGTCTATTCTGACATCCTTTTGGTCTTTTCCTTCTTTCTTGTCTTCTTAATGACCTTTTGTATTCTACCTGTATGATGTTGTTCATGTCATCCCACAGCTCTTCTGGTCTTTGTCATTAGTGTCTAATACATCAAATCTGTTTTGTTATGGCCTCTAAATTCAGGTGGGATGTGTTTAATGTTATATTTTAGCTTTTGTGTTCTTGTTTAATTTTTT
>NW_006408609.1:10406269-10427861 GCF_000296735.1 Chrysochloris asiatica | reverse complement strand
ATATACGATGGGATCAATGTGAAGCTAATGCTCTCCCATGTAAACTATCACATAATTCACAATCAAGCATTAAAAAACAAAATGTATTTCCAAAGAATAAATCCTTGGTCTTTCAAAATTGTATAATGCAATCTCCACCATCGTCTCTGTTACCAAGCCCATAATTTTCAACTACTGATCCTTCCTTTTTGTTTCCAACCTTCATATTCCAATCACCAGTATTTATCAATATATCTTGATTGCAAGCTTTATCAATTTCAGACTGAAGAAGCTAGTAATTTTTAAAATTTCTTCACTACTGGCTTTAGTTGGTATGCAAATTTGGATAATAGTATTAGTAGCTTGTCTTCTTTGTGGGTGTATGCATCAGAATCTTCTTGATGGCAAACAATGTTGTTTTTGTTGTTAAGTGCCATCAAGTCAGTTTTGACTTGCTTCTGACCCGTAGGGATCTTGTATATGGTTTCTGAGGAGTGACTGGTGAGTTTGAAATGCGTACCTTTCTATTCAAATCAACCTTAGGGTCTTAGTGCTTATCTTATAGCACCACAACATGACACAGAGTGAAAGAGAGAGAAAAAATCCTAATGTGGTCCTGTAGGGCTAACTACAAAGTTGGCACGTAAAAAACTCCTCCTTAAAATCCCTATAGTGAGTGTCAGTCAAAACTGTCTTGATAGCACTTAAAAACTGAAAACAATATTGTTGTTGTTGCTAACTGTCATCGAGTCGGTTCTGACCCGTCGTGACCCTGTATAGGGTTTCCAAAGAGCAGCCAGTGAGTTTGAACCGCTTGAACTTGTACTTCAAACTAACTTTGCAGTCTAACACATTTATCCTCAACACCACACACGGACGCCAAAAATGATATATATATATGAGTCCTGGTGTGGTGCTGTGGGTTAATTCATCAGACTGCAAAGCCATTTTAACTGCAAGGTCAGTGGTTCAAGCTCACCAGCTGCTCCTCGGAACCCTATGCAGGGTCGCTATGGGTCAGACCTGATTCGACAGCATTTAACAACAACATATATATATATATATATATCTTTGGAGCCTAAATATTATTTCAGTGGCATACAATAAAATGTATCTATGCTTTAGTAGCATAGTGACTGCAAGTTGGGCTGCTTACCTAAAGGTCAGCAGTTTAAAACTATCAGCCATTCCATGGGAGAAAGATGAGGCTTTCTATTCCCATAAAGATTTACAGCCTTGGAAATCCTGATCAGGGTTGCTTTGAGTTGGAACTGACTCCACAGCACACCATCACCATCACTACCATGCAATCTTTGGATTTTTGGTGTTGCACTGTAAGATAGGCACAGGGTTGTGAACCATAAGATTGGAAGTTCAAACCCTTCAGCTATTCATGGGAATCCTTGTAAATGGTTGCTTTGAGTCAGAATCGATTTGATGGCACTTAACAATACCAACAACAATGCTATCTATATTTTTATAATAATAAAAAAAGCAGCATGTGTTTAGTTAGATTTTCAGAAATGAAGTTCATTATATTTAGTCATCTATACATGACCATTTGCCAATAGAATATTGGGACACAATTTTGGGATTAAATGTAAAATCAGTGTTAGCAAACTGACCATTTAACTTTAGCCTACTCAATGCCTTCTGTCAGTTGGATTACCAACCAAGACACTATTCCACAGGAAACCTCTACTATTTTCAAGGACAGCCTGAATATCAAGGAAATGCTGCCATATATTAGTGAGACAGACCCCTTCCAATCCCATCACATTTTGTCCTTGTTGTGTAATCTAATTATTGTCTTCTTCTGGTTATTTTTGTTCTACTTGAACTCCTTGCTACACTAATTATTGAGTGCTGGTTTGGTGCTGTAGAATAAGCACTGGACCACTAACTGAAAGGTCGATGGTTCAAGTCTACCAGTCATACCTCAACAACCCTATTCAGGGTTTCTATGAGTCAGAAATGACTTGAGGACACTTAAGAAAAGAACATATTAATCATAATTATGGATGCATCAAGTTATATTTATCTTAATAAATCCTAATATTCTATTGCGAAGTGCACAGTATTTTAAAGCTATATTATGATCTAAAAAGTAATTAACACACAATTACATCATTTGTTTTTCCTTTGCCTTGCACAAAACTATGGATTTTGATACAGGTGATTAAGTAACTGAAAGAGTCTATCAGTAAATGGAAAAAATGAAATATTTCTGATGTTTCTGAAGCATTATTCAGGTTATGGCTTGTCCGTGTCACAATTAAAGCAATCTTTAGGGTAGTGAGCCAGCTGGAGGCGAACCACACTTGAAATATAATAAACTCTGGAGAGGAGGCCCAGGACAGGAAGCTGGCAGCAGTGTGGTGTTGGCTAATGCCACACTAAATCATCTGCTAGATTAAATTTTGGCCAGGTCAACTAGCTGGAGGAAAAATGTGAAGTAGAAAACTTGCTCATTATAGAGGTGAGAGCTGACTAAAAACAGAGAGATACTGCTCAATAATTACTCACCTTTTCCCCCATTTGCTTTCCCCTGCTTTCTCCTTCCTCCTATCCCACCCCACATACACATACACACATCTAACAGTGAATGGATAGCTGGCATGAAACTCTTTGGCCACAAGGCAACAAACAAGCAAAAGTTTCAGGAAATTTGCCTCGAGAAAGAGCTTTTAGAACAGTTTCTAAACATCTTCTTAATTTTGCTTCCCTAGGTTTATCAATGATAAGTCTTCCCTCCAAAGACCAAGATTCCCATCTTAGATTAATGAGTCCCTCTAGGTTATCAAGAAAGGTCCTCTTTATGTGGATCAAAAAACAAATGTTTTAGAGTGCTTGCAACCAAAAGGGAATAAAGCTCTTTATATTCTCTTTGCAGATGGCTATTTGCATTAATATTCTGTCTACCACCTCAAAATTTTAAAATAACAAGTGATAAAAAGAAAAATCAACAGTCATAAAATAATGTTTTGAAGTTAGTAGAGCAAAAGTTGGAAAAGGAATGTTGCCCTCTCCCACCTGTTAAAGATAGTAAGGTATTGATCCAGATTCTATATTAAATCAACTGTGATTTTGCATATACAAGGGAGACGTGAGACATTTCCTAGAGACAGAAGGATTAAGCCTAGACATTTGTACTCATACAGTGTCATTGAGGTACTGTTGTGTTTTGAGAGAAATGCCTTACTTCAATTAAGAGCCAGAAATTGGCGCCATAGAGCTTTGCACTCTGCTGGCCCCCTAGGTTGTTGTTATTATATGTTTGTTTTTCTCCATAGTCCCATTCATAAGTGGCTTTATAATTTTATTCCAACCCTTTCCCCACCTAGTAGCATATGGGTACTATGCCTCCATCACTTAATGACCTTGCACTCATCACTATTCAATACAAAATACCTCATCTAGTCCTGGTGTCAGAACCGACTCTGTGGTACTTACCAACAACAATAGGCAGGCCAGTTCTACAAATTATGATCACCTGTCTACTTGAGTCAAGTTATTCCTTCCTTCTGGCCTAAGTGAAAAATTGCTTCGACTGCACTGCTAATTAGATTGTAGCACTTTTCAGAAATATGATGCACCACCACTCTGCTACCCATTTTTTATCAGCATCTATATCTGAGCTACTTTCTCTCTGTCAGTTCTTCCCCAGAGAGCAGGTATTGTACTACCATCAAATTCCCTTCTATTTTGTCCTGTTATAGAAAAACCATCACCACTTGGGCATGCATAATTTCAAGATATTGCATTGTGATCGGTAGAATTCTATAGATTTATGCCCAAGATTCTGTCCTCTGGTTACCCAACCTAATACTAATCTAGGAAGGGCTTTAAGAGATGTAATTAAGACTGTCTTAGGAAGTAGAGTTATAGGACAGTGACAGGAAGGAGATGTGAGGTAGAAGGGCATTTTTGAGAAAGCAAAAGCCTTGTTCTGTAGGGATGGAAAGGTTAAGGAATTACAGGGCAGAGATGTTTGATGAAGCAATAAGTTTGGGGAAGTAGGAGGTACAGGAAAAAAACTGAGTATGTGTGTTATTCACACTGTGATTCTGTACCCTAATTTTTACTAAAAGGAACTAGGAATCCTGAGAAATGGCTAACTCAAGTTTAATGTAGAAAATGCCCAAGAAGAATCTGGAATATATTAGCCTAAAGCAAGGAAACAGTTTCACTAACCAAAGACAAAATTACACCTTGACAAAGGATTAAATATGTTTATTTTAAAAACTTGAATCTATAATGGTATTTCTCAAAAAGTGCATAAAAAAGACAGGGGCCTATCTTCTTGAGTTTTATATCTAACTCTTGTATTTATGATTGACCTGAGGATTAAAATAGGAATAAATAAATTTGATAAATTAAATAAAGGAATAAATCAGGCAATATACTAGAGCAATACCTAGCATATGTAAAGTCATAATTAGCTGTTTTATGTTGTGTGTGTGTGTTTTTTATATGAGAATACTTAGTCCTCAGTGGAATTCAATGGTATTTACAGAAGTTTAAAAGTATGCTTGATTTGTCTGTTTCAAAACTAAAATTATTATTTCAGATAAAGCCTGGGATTACATCTTTAGCTTGAAACTTTCCCATGGGCTCCAGACTATTAATCCTTCTACTATTGCAAGTTTGTTATTATAAGGTGCATTCAAATTGGTTCTGACTGATAATGACTTTATTTATAACTAAATAAAATGCTCCCCATTCTTGCATCATCCTCAAGATAGTAGGTATGTTTGTGCCTATTAATTCAACCACTATATTAATCAACCTCATTGATGATCTTACTCTTTCTCACTGCTCATCTACTTTATCAAAACCAATAAATCCAAAGTAGAACTACTGAGATTCATCCCATAACCTCCTGCATCCACAGTCTTCTATGTTTCAGTAGATGTCCAGCATATGCTTACATTTGCTCAGGTAAAATACTGTGGAAATATCTTTGTATGCTCAATTTCTCATGAAATCCTGTTAGCTCTAATACAGGATTACCCAGAATCCACCTACTTTTCACCACCTCCAATGCTACAACCCTGGCCCAAGCCCTTTGCATCGCTTGTCTTTGTTTGTTCTGTTTTTCAGGTGCCATTGAGTTGGTTCTGACTCATAGCAATCCTATGTACAATAAAATGTAACACTATCCAGTCCTGCACCATCCTCTCAAGCTTTATGCTTGAGCTCATTGTTGATGCCACTGTGTCAATCCATCTCGTTGGAGGTTTTCCTCTATTTCACTGACCCTCTACTTTACCAAGCAAGATGTCCTTCTCTAGGGACTGATCCTTCCTGAAAACATGTCCTAAGTATGAAAGACACTTGCCTGGATAACTGTTAGTAGATTTCTTCCTGGCTGGTCTCCCTTCTTCTACTCTTATTCTCTTTATCTGTTTTCAACATTGGAGTCAGGAAAGTCTTTTAGGTTACTCCTTTAAGCCAAATTCTCCAATGTTTTTCCCAACCAGAGTAAACATCTTTACAATGTTCATAAAAACCTTCTCTGACTTGCCTTTCCATTACTTTCGGATGTTTCCTATATCGTCCTGCCACACTCTATCAACTCTGGTACCTTTTCTTACTCTTCATCAACTTCCAAACACACTCCCACCTCAAAAGTTCCTTTTCCTCCTGCTGGAATACTCCTCCCCGAGATACACATAGGGCTTTCTAGCTCACTGTTTTCAAGCTTTTGTTGCAGCTTCTTATTTTAAATATCCTTTCCTTGGCCATTCTATTTCAAATGGCAAATTCCAAAATCCCCACATTCATAATCTTCATCTTTGCACAATTTATATTTAATAAAATTTATGATTTCTTAAAAAGCTAAGACAAAGTGTATTATTCATTTATTATTTTTACTGGGTGTTGTCACTTCCTTACAGTCATAAGCTATCATCTACATGGGAATGTGAAATTTTGTTTGCTTTTTCCCACTGGATCTATATAGCACATGTAGTACATGGGTCGTGTTGTTGCTGTTAGTTGCCATTGATGACGACTTATGGTGAATCCATGTGTTATTGGTGAGAGCTACTTCATGGAGTTTTTGTGACTGCAATCTTAATTTTAGCAGGATACCAAGCCTATCTTCCATAGACCACTGAATAGGTTCAAACCATCAACCTTTTGGTCAGCATCAAACTCTTAGTGACATCTTGGGACCCTACCTGGATTATAGTAAAACCTTTATATATATTTATAGATCATTGAATAAAGATTGCAAAAGCTATATAATTTCAATAACTTTTTTTGTAACATGGAATCTGGATGAGACCCTTGTTGGTGTCTCTAAAACGTGTGTGACTGAGTTTCCTGGGTGGCACAAATGTTTTGTGCTTGACTGGTAACCAAAGAGTTGGTGGTTGAAGTGTAGCCAGTGGCATCTTGGAAGAAACAGGCCAGGCAATCAGGTTCCATGCTGATTACAGGCAAGGAAACCCACTGGAGCAGTTCTCCTTTGTAACACCTGGGTCTCCTAAGTCACAACATAGCAACAACAGCTGAATCAGCAACAAAAGCGAAGAACTAACTCACAACTTGGATCACCTTGCTAACAACTAGAAGTTCACAATTGTCAAGCATCTACTATTCTCAAGGTTCTTTTAGAACTTATCTGGAAAAATAGTAAGCATTACTAGATAGTTGAACTGAGTATTAACCTTTATGTATATATGATGCCACCAAAAATAAACCATTCCAAAATTCCCTAAAAGAGAATAGGACAGTTTCACTGATAAATTCATTTCAGCAACTCTCCCTTTTATGATTCAGTAAAGATATAAAAATAATTCTTAATTGAATGTAACATTTATTAGGTTTATTTTTTTATTAGCTGTCAGTATGCATTCTGATAAACACATTAATACATGACTGGTTTTTTGGTGGGTCTTTTTTTTCCCTTGTCTTTTAGAAAAAGAAAAAAAAAATTTGAACTTGATACTCAAATACAGGGAATGTATTTGAGGAAAGTAGTTAAAGTTAGAGAAAATATTTTCCTTCTCATTATTACAACAAATACATGCTATTCACTTTGAGGTTATTCTCCAGCATTTTCTAATTGCTGATTTATTATTCTAGGTTGTACCAAGAAGAAACGAGTTTACAAACAGTAATCAAGCACCTACAAAGCCACATATTGGCTCCTATACATAAACCAAGGCCTCAAGCTGATATTTATAAAACTTCAGAAGTTTAAGGAGGTTCTTCTGGGATATGAAGCCAAAAAGTATTGACAATCAGTGACAAGAAATAAGTGTGCTTACTGGTAAAGAAATTCCAGGTCAAGTTGGCATTGAACACCATGCCTGAGCTTGCCCATCATTTAGTAGGTTGCAGTTTGCCAACTTTACAAAGAAAAGGTTTATTAAGGAAAAAACTTCAGCCTCTCCTTTAGCCTTCTGTATCTTGTCCAAAGTAGTTCTTCCAAAGCCAAAGTTTGAAGGGCTGGGCTCACTTTCTCCATTTTAAATAGGGACTCCAAATAAAACTGTCAACCAGTAAGGATAAATGTAGTGCGTTTCTTGCCCAAAGTGGTAGATTTAATTTAACTAAGTGTGCCAGAGCAAATACATCTATAGGGCTCATTCATTGACTGACAAACTTTGACTTGATCCCAACAACAGCAAGTGGAAAAAAATCAGTCCTCAAGTCACCTCATTGTGGGTTTGCATGTTTAAAGTTATGCCTGTTGCTACAACCTAAATAATAGTTATTTCAGATATGTTTGCTGCCCAAAATTCCTAAAACTGATCTAATCACGTAGTTTCATGTTCAAACACACAAGCAAATATGACCAATTTTTCTTTAAAGCTAGAGGCAAAGCAGATAAACAAAGACAGTTTGAAATGAAGGATGAGGAAAACCATAACTTATTTAGAAAATCTATAAAGAAATAGTATATTTTTAAAGCATTTCACATTTTCCTGGTAAATTTTAATGTGAAAGGCTTTCTTGATGATAGAAATCTTATTTAGATATCTATATTCGATTCTCCAAAGGATCCTTGCAGTAGGGGCGATGCTATTACAATTTGAACATCTGATAGCTACATCACCTGAGATAGTAGATGTCAACACTGACTGAATACTACAATTACTTGAGAAGCTTTAAAAATTCAGATCCCCAGGCCCTACCACAGACCAATCACAGCATAATCTCTGGGAATAAAGTCCAAAATGATTCTAAGGTATGACTAGAGCTGTGAACTAATGTCTACAAACAAAGGAAAAGTCATAAAAAATTACGAGACCAGTATTTTCCAAACTTGTCTGACGACAGACCTGCCATGTGTGAATCTCTGGGGGAAATCCTGGCCAACTGTTTTTAAACTACAATAGGCAAGATCAACAAACTGGTCAAGTAGAAGAGAACTGAGGAACTATACCAGAGGTTTAGCAGAGATCTGTGAAAAGCATTTGAGAACAAAATAGTAATTGCCCTGGACTCCAAATCACAACCTAAGCCTATTTTTCAGGTAATTTTAGTCTAATTGAGGCACATTCTAGGGTAAGCTCAATATTTCTTTGAAATTCTCATTAAAAGATCAAGAGCAAATTGAATACTAAGAGACATATAGCCCACAGTGTTGAGGGATGGGGTAGGGATTTTAGTGAGAGGAATCCTCTTGTCTCAGCTTCTTGTCCTTACTTAAGTGTTACTGTCTTCACACCACATGGTATATTCTGTTCCCTCTCTTTTGTCTTATAACAACCTGAGCCTAGAGCATTTTAAGATTAGCAAGTGCCTCTGTCTTCATAATGTTTGATGAAACACGTAATTTGATCCCTCAACGTTACTTTGAAAAATAAAATAAAACAAAGTCATTCTAAGTATCACTGCAAAGTCAGTAGTTCAAACCTTTCATAGGTGAAAGATGAGGCTATCTGCTCCTGTAAAGATTTACAGTCTCAGAAACTCTATGAAGCAGTTCTTGTCTGTCTTGCTGTTGTTACTAAATGCTGACTAGTCAGTTCTACCAGCTGGTGGGTTTGAACCACCAACTTTGTGGTTAGTAGTCCAGTGACTGTCCAATAGCGTCACATGAGCAGATTGTTATGAGTCAGAAACGACTTGACATTTTATCCAATGTGTTGACTCTGGATAATTGAACTATTTTCTATTGCAGCACTTCAGTACCATACAATACAAAGTATTCCTTTAGCATCCCTTGGACTGTCACTTGTCCAATTGTAGTCCCTTGAACACAGTTACCCTCCTTCCAAAGAATTGGAAAGGGGTAACACACTTACCCTGTGTGAAAAAGTTATAGAGACAAGAGGTTTGGGGAAATGAAATGTAGGTTTATTACAAGCATGAACGTTCTTACAGAGAGACGTAAGAATGGTTGCCCACCATGTGAAAGAAGAAAAGGTGGAGCCCCAAATACAATTTGGCTTCTTCTTTATATATCCTTTTGTCAGGGGAGTGGGTTATACTCCTGGTTCAAGTGCCCAAGTAGCTTATCCAGAGAAATGGTCTAGACACAATTTTCTTGGATCTTGTCTTTTGGGTTTCAGCTCATTATTACTTAACTTTATCTCCTTTTGTAAACAGTTTCTTCTCTCTCCCACCCCACTTAACTAACTTAATTTCATCTTGCCAAGAGTCTCCTCTCTCCCCCAAACCTCTTTTTCAGAACTTCCTCACTGCTGGGGTTGTCTTGCTTCCTACTGAGAGAATGTTGTTGTTGTTAAGTTTTGTTAAGTGCTGTCCTGTCAGTTCTGAACCACAGCAACCCTATATGGGTATCCAAGGTACTGTTGGTGTTTGAACTTCCAACTTTGAGGTTAACAGTCCAGTGCTTATCCTACAGTGCCACACCATCCCTGAAAGAATAGGAAACCCTAATTCTTTAGGGATATGGACAATGAATCTTTCTTGACTTCTTCCAGCTGGCAGTGGATGTAATAATTACAGTTAGAGTTTCCATTCCCTCCTATTCTGTGGTTGCAGGTCTTCATCATCAACTCTCATTTCTTGTATGACCCTGAGTCAGGAGAGCACATAGAAAAGTTATATATTTTCTTGTAGTTTAAATGCTTGACCTGAGTGTAAGTAGAAGGGTTTTCATTTTGAGCATCAAATAGATGTTTCCCAGAAGGGGAACAGATTAGACGTAACAGATATAAAACAGGGATTGGTAATATTAAGAAAGTCCCAACTCAGGAAGGAGTCACGTAAGTCACTTCTTATTGAATAGGAGCTTCAGGTCTTCTACTGGCTCGCATGTATACTCAGGAAGTTTCCCTTGAGGTTTGCATAACTCTGGCTCTTCCCTATGCTTTAAGTTTGATCCCTGTGGGTGTAGAAAGTAATACCTGGTAGGTTACAAGCCACACTGTCTCTAACTGTAGTGGGCCCTTTTTCTCTCCAATCTTTTAGTAACACCAACTCTCCTAAGTGGAAGGAGATTGATAATTCCCCTCCTGCAGTGCCAGGAGCATCTGCTGGTCATAGTCCAACAGGACTTTTTGTACTTGACCCACCCAATTGTACAACATGTTTTAAGAGATATGTGTCTTGGAGGAACTGATCCAGGATTTGTAATGCATAACATTGCCATTAAGGGATTTTAAATGGGCTTAATTTTAGATTGCCCTTAGGGGAGACTCTTATTCTCAGAAGGGCAATAGGTAAAATTTTCACCCAACTTGTCTTAGTTTCCTGGCACAGTTTTGCCAGGGTTATTTTTAAAGTTTGATTGTCTCTTCCAACTTTTCCTGAGGCCTGAGGCTTCTAGAAAGTATGGAGATGCCGCTTGATTCTTAAGGCTTGGGTGATCTCTTGTGTTACTTTGGCTGGAAAAGCCAGTACATTATCACTTTGACAGTTTAAGGGCAACCCAAATTACGGGATAACTTCTTTTAGGAGCATTTTGCTTACCGCTAGAGCCTTTTCAGTTTATACAGGATAGGATAAACTTTGATTCAACCTGAGAAAATGTCTATAAATACTAGAATATATTTAAACCAAGAGCATGTTTGCATAAACATGAAATCTATTTGCCAATCTTCTCCTGGATACATTGCTCTTCTCTGGACAGAAGTAAAAAGTGAAAGAGGTCTATCCTTGCCCTGTGGGTTATTTCTGACACAAAATGGGCAGATTTTCACTACTTGGGGAGTCAGTTTGCCTAGTCCGTTTATTACATGTTTACTTACGAGTATTTTAAGGGACTCTGACCCTGTGTGGCAAGTCTGGTGAAAGTTAAGAATTATATTTCACTCAACGGTTTCAGGGATAAATGTCTTTCCATCCCTGGCCGACCAACAGGTGGGTTCTAGAAAGAACTTATGGTTTGGGTACTACTTCTCTTCTTCTGAAGTATAAGGGTTCTCATTTCCAGTGGAGAAGATAGAGGGTATTAGGGCTATTTTGTGTTTTTCTGTCACTTTAATCTGATCAGCTCTCTTAGCCTCTCTATCAGACCTGCTATTTCCCATCAACTATGTTCTCCATTTTTTCTGGTTCTTGCAATGAATTTACTGGACTGCAAAGTCTGTTTGAACCACAGGTGGGGAGTTCAAGCTCTCCAGTCACTCCTCAGAAACCCTATACAGGATTTCTATGGGTCTGAACTGACTTGACAGTGCTTAACAACAGCAACAACAATCCTATCAGCTCTCTTAGCCTCTCTATCAGCCCTATTATTTCCTTCAAGTATATTCTCCACTTTTTGATGGTCTCTGCAAAGCGTAGCTGTTACTTCCTCTGAAAGCATAACAGTCTCTAGGATCCTATACCTAACATCCTATGGATATTGGGTCTATACTTTATGGGGGGAGTTCTTAGCCAATAGCAACCTTCTTTCTTTCTAAATCTGGCCATGGGCATGAAGAATTAAGCAAACATATTTACTGTCCATGTACACCTGAATTCTTTTTACCTTGGCCAACTCTAGGGTCCTGATGAGGACTATTAATTTAGTCCTCTGTGCTGAGGTTCCAGTTAGAAGACTTCCACTCTAAATTACTTTGAATAAGGACACTATTGCATACCCTGCAATTTGTTTAGCATTCTCCACCATGCTGCTGTCATCTGTAAATCTAACCTTCTCAGGGTCCTTTAAGGGATAGTCTTTTATATCTAGTCTGCCTGAGAAGGTTACATTTATACTGGCTTCACAATCATGCTCTAGCTGGACTCCCTTACTGTTTGGAAGACATAAGACTTGTTGGGTTTAACACATTGTAAGTCTCTAGCCTAACATCTGGGTGCTCAATTAATAATACCTGGTCCTTAAGCATCCTACTATTAGACAGCCACTTAGATGCTACCCCAGAAAGTTATGATGATAAGTTATGGGGAGTGCTGACCACTGTAGGCTTCCATATGTAAGTTTTTTAGTTTCTTCCATGAACATTCCCACTGCTAACACAACTCTGAGGCAATATGGCAAACTAATCTCCATTAAGTCTAAGTTATTTGAGAAAAATACCCAATGGGATGGGATTCTCCTCTCATTTCCTGTACCAAGACTCTGACAGCTACTTTGTCCTTTTCTTCTGAATACAGGTAAAACTTTTTTTCAACTTAGGGAGTCCTAATTCCGGGGCTCGGGCAAGTGCCCATTTTAGTTTCTGGAAGGCCCTCTCTTAGATGCGTTCCCAATTTAGGGGCTCATGGTCATCTCCCTTTAGAGTCTGATATAAAGACTGGGCAATTTCCCTATCTCAAGATCCACATGCGGCAGTACCCTGCCATACCTAGAAAGTTTCAAAGTTATTTTCTTGTCATTGGGCTTCCTAAAACCATATAGTGATTGGCTTTTTCCTGGGAAGATTTCAAAACCCAGGTAACGAACTTATGTGAGGCATAGTTAGGCCTTTTCCTTTGACACTTTAAATCATTTTTTATTTAGAAATAAAAGGATAGCTGGTGTAGGTACCACCAACTCCTCATAGCTGGGGTTGCATACTAGCAAGTCATCCACATACTGGATCATGTTATTGGGTTCTGGAAGAATTAGTTCTTCTAAGACTTTGCCCATTATATTTTGAATATATGAGAACTTTCTCTGAAATCTTGAGAGAGTACTGTCCATTGTAATTGGTAAGCATGGCCTGAATCTGACCATTCCCACTCAAAAGCAAAAATATCTTGGAATCCAATATACAGTGGGTTACAAAATAAGGTACCTTTAAGGTCCTACCTTTAAGGACAAGTACTAAAAGCAGCTCTGGTAGCATCGTGGTTACGAATCGGGCTGCGAACCGCAAGGTCAGCAGTTCGAAACTACCAGCTGTTCCATGAGAGAAAGATGAGGCTTTCTGCTCCCGTAAAGATTTATAGCTTCGGAAACCCTGTACAGGGTCGCTATGAGTTGAAACCAACTCCAAGGCACACAACAACAAGGTCCAGCACTAAGAAATATTGAGAGTTTACAGGGACATGAGTTATAATAGTGTAAGGATAAGGTTCCAGCGGATGAATGAGGAACATGGCTTAATTATTCTCAGATTTGGGACCAGTCTCCATTTGCCATTAGACTTTTTCGTTGTTAAGATTGGTGAGTTCCAGGGAAAAGATTTACTATTAACATTCTCACCAGTAGGAGGCACTCAATGATTGGAATTAACCCTCTAATGCCTTTTGGAAACAATTGGTATTGGGCTCTTCTGGGAAATTTTACCCCAGGCTTAAGCCTAATAAGTATTGGGCCTCTTCTTCTGGTTCATTGGGGGCATATCTCCTGCCCAAAGCTTTGGCCTATTGATTGCAATTCAGGGGGAACATCTCTTTTTGGAACTGTTGGAAGGTGTCCTAACTACAGAAACTTCTTTGAGTATAATCAATATCAACCCCAGTTTTTGTAAAAAGTTTTGGCTGAGGAATGAAGTAGGGACTTCAGGAATTATGAAGAATTGATGTATTAACAACACATTGCCCCAGCTGCAAGATAAAGGTATGGTTTTTCTTCTTTTCTAGGGTTTAGCATCAATTCCTAGTACTGTACAAAATAAGGGAAAGAGGGGACATCCAAAAGATTATAGGACTGAATAAATGGCTCCTGTAACAACTATAATGTGAATAAACTTACCAGCCACATCCAGGACAACCCAGGACTCCTCTGATGATATCACAATGGCGTGGGTAGGAGTTGTTTGCATCCCTGAGCCCTATTACTCCTTGCTTCCATCAGTGGCTAAAACGGTCTTATGATTATGCTGGGCAATCTTGTGCCCAGTGGCCTACCTTGTTACATTGGAAGCAGGATTTCCACAGAGTCAGGGCCTTGTACTCCCAGTGAAGATCTCCAGGCTTTCCAAACTTGAAGCAGTTCCCATTCGTCTTCCTGCCTGGGTCAAGGGAGGTGGCTTGGATATTTGTTGTTACAGCTGGGACTACAAGTTTTGCCTTTTGTTGGTACCTCCCTGTTACCTCTAGGTCTCTATTAAATGCAGTAGTAGCTACTTCTAGCAGTTGGAAAGGTAATGTAAGCTTCTGAAATTTCTTGTGAATATCTGGGCAGGATTGATTTATGAAGGCATGTTTATTACAATTACTCTTTCTAGTGAGTTTGGTCTAAATGAGTGAATTTTGAAATTGTTTCCACTAGGTGGCCTCTAAAGACTGGGTTTTCATTCTTTCCTTGATTCATTTCTGTTATTTGGGAAAAGTTGGCCACTTAACCTGAGTTGTCTTTAGTTCCCCCAGGATGCAAAATTCCATGTGATTTCTAGATACAATTCCTGACTGCCCTGATTAATAGTCCCACTATGGGTCCATAATGGGCACAGCTACATTACCCATGGGAAGGGTCATCTGCTGTATATTAATGCTATCTCCATTCACCTGAGCAGTGGCCCAAATGCAGTTTTTCTCATCTATGGTTCAACTCTAGGAAAGTACCACTAGTAGATATCTTCAGGTTAACTCAAAAGATAGGGTCAGTTGCTCAAATTCCTGTATGAATTTTGCCAGGTTCTCTGAGAAACTTCCTAAGTTATCTTTATACTGTTTCTGATCTGTCAGGGTGAAAGGGACATGGACCCACATCAGCTCCCCTGTGGGGCCTGAAACTTCCTGCAAAGGTAGAAAGTTTGAAGGAACATATGAGGGAGACGCACTAGAAGTTAACTTCCTCTTTCTTTAGGTCTTTGCTGACTTATCTGCTAGGGCATGCTTCTACACTTCCTTGAAACTATTCTGGTCTCACTCTAAGACTTAAAAATGCCTGGACATAAGGGACATCTTTCCACTTCTCTTGTTTTTGGCAGAACAAGTCTATAAATTAACCACACAATGATGTTATAATTTAGACATCCATTTACAGGCCATATCTCCTGGTCTCCCAGGATATACTGGAGCCAGAGGGAATTACAAAAATATGAGTTTCTTCAACTTTAGGCTGTCAAGATGGGGTTTCTTCCATTTCATGAGAGTCGTTCCAAGGGAGAGTTGTATGGTATTGATGACATTTGACCTATGTTACCTGAAACAAATCTAGACTAGGTATCTCTTAGTCCTAGGACTTCTTTCAGGTTGGGTGGGGGAGTGGAACACCCTCTGATGTTCTGGGGGTATTTTACCACACCCAAGATTTCAGGGATGCAGATCCTATATGATATGGGTAACGCTGGGGAATCAACACTCTTCCCCTTAGGTCAAGTTCTGGCCATAGCACCATAGCCCTAGGGCTGCATCCCTGAAATCGAGGGTGTGGTAAAATACCCCCAGAAGGGAGGACATCAGAGGATGCTCCATCTCCCCCACCCACCCAACCTGAAAGAAGTCTTAGGACTAAGGGACACACAGTCTCTGGTAGCATAGTGGTTACGAATCAGGCTGCAAACTCAGCAGTTCAAAACTACCAGTTGTTTGGCAGGAGAAAGATGAGGCTTTCTGCTCCCGTAAAGACTTACAGCCTTGGAAACACTGTACAGGGTCACTATGAGCCAGCACCAACTCCAAGACACATAACAACAACAATATTATTATCAAAGACCCACCCCTAAAGAATTCCTTAGCTCCCAGCTTCCTTTAGTATTTGTGCTCTGCATTTCTCCCCATTTGCTTGCTTGTTGCAATAGCTATAAAAAGCTCAATCAGCCAGTGCCCCCTCTGAATTGCTAATTCTTTCCTTTAGAATGCTAATGTGTTTCTCAAGTAAAGCAATCTTGGAGAAAATCCAGTCCCAATTTATTTCTAATCTACTTCTTTTTTCTTTTTTTACATCAAAGCAGTAACTTAAGTGTCTTATGAGATTCTCCAGAGTTCCAGCAGTTTGAGCAGCAAAATGGAAGTAAGAGTGCATAGGGGAGAAGTCAGCAAAGGGAACAAAGACGGCTTTACTGGGGCTGGGCCCAGGCTCATGATAAGGTAAGGTTAGAATTAAAAGTTTGAGCCATAGTGGAAGAATTGACGAAGCAGGAGAGCAGCTGAAGCCAGACAGACAGGCACAGTACCTAACTGGACGTTGTGTTTCAGTGTGATGTGTAGTGATTATAGGTAGGGGTCTATCACAATGTCATTACTCTGGTCTCTTCTTCCCTTTTACCCACCTTGGTCCTTCCCAGGTACCCTAAGGGGTCACCTAAGAAGATTCTAGAGTAATCTGACAATCTGGTTGGCCTGACAATCTTATAGTTGGTGCTCTCCAGAATACAGTTTGTTATTGTGTGATAATAAGGTTTTTCCCCCCAGGCCCCTGCACTACACACAGACCATTGTTTTCAATGGCAACAACTCCACTAGGTTCTCAATCATGTGTAAATGTTTGAACCCTGGATCAGAGGGAAGAAAATGCCTCATTGTTTTTGGACTCAAGGACATATCCAGAGACTCATTCATCCCAGTTTCCTAAGACTCTCAAAAGACATACAAGAGGGCTAGAGAGTTGATGGGGAGGGGGGAGGATTGGGATAGGGGGAAGTAATGTTACTCATGTTCCAGATGAGATGAAGAGTAAGTCAGTCCCGGTTTCGGCACCAAAATTGTCATGGTCGACGAACTGGGAAGATGTAACATACTTACCATAAGAGGCTTAGAAAAATGTAAGATAGGTCTAATATAAGCATAAGTGTTCTTACAGTGAGAGGTAAGAATAGGTGTTCACCTTGCAAAAGAAGAGGAGTTGGAGCCCTGAATGCAATTTGACTTCTTTATATATTCCCTTGTTAGGGGAAAGGGCTACACTCCTGGTTTGAGTGCCCAAATAGACTATCTGGGGAATTGGTCCATATAAAATATACAGTTTCCCTGAGTCTTGTCTTTTGGGCTTCAGCTTATTAACTAACTTTATTTATTTTGCAAATAGTTTCTTCTCACACCCTCCTTAACTAACTTCATTTACTCTTGCAAAAAGTTTTCTCCATCCCCTACCCCTTTTTTCAGAAATTCCTCAGTGCTGAGGTTGATTTGTTTCCTACTGAGACAGCCCATACCTAAAAGGACTTGAGATTCCCTTCTTGACCTGTTCTAATGACTTAATGATAACACAAAGAGGGGAAAGCCAGGCTTTTCCACTATGTCACTGTACTATATGCCCTGTGAGGACTCCATTACATCAATGGTAATGCCCAATAAAAAAAAGGAGGAACTTGGTGAGCACATAATTTCCCACCACAGTCAAGTGGGGAATGGTAGCAAGGAGCTCTGGTAGCGTAGTGGTTATGAATCGGGCTGTGAACTCCAAGGTCAGCAGTTCGAAACTACCAGCTGTTCCACAGAGAAAGATGAGGCTTTCTGCTCCCGTAAAGATGTACAGCCTCAGAAACCCTGTACAGGGTCGCTGTGAATTGGAACTGACTTCATGGCACATAACCACCACCACACTGGTGTGGCGCTGTGTTAATGCGCCAGACTGAGAAGCTGTTTTGAACTGCAAGGTCAGTGGCTCAAGCTCACCAGTCGCTCCTCGGAAACCCTATACAGGGTTGCTATGGGTCGGAATCGACTCGACGGCACTTAACAACAACACAGTACGTGACTGTGACACTGTGGGTTAATGCGCTGGACTGCAAAGTTGGTTTGAACCACCAGGCTGGCAGTTCAAGCTCACCAGCCGCTCCTCAGAAACCTTAAAAAGGGTCGCTATAGGTAGGATCTGACTCGATGACACTTAGCAACAACAATAGAAGACATGATACAACTACTGCTGATGTTGTGTGCTATGGAGTAGATTCTGATTCGTATCGACCCTGTATAGGGTTTATGAGGCTATGAATCTTCGTGGGAGCAAAAAGCGTCATCTTTCTCTATGGTCGATTTGAATTGCTGATCTTGTGGTTAATAGCCCAATGCATAACCCAGTAAAATTCCAATTCTCATGATACTGTTGTTGATGTTAGGGGTCATCGAGTCAGTATCGATGCATAGCGAACCTATGCACAACAGACAAAACACTGCCCAGTCCTGCACCAAGCTCACAGTTGTTTCTGCTTTTGAGCCCATTGCTCCTACCATTGTGCCAATCCATCTAGTTGGGAATCTCCATTTTTTTATGCAACCCTGTACTTTACCGAATATGACATCCTTCTCCAGGAATTGGTCCCTCCTGACAATATGTCCAAAGTATGAGAGACAAATTCTGGTCATCTGGCTTCCAAAGAGCATTCTGGCTGTACTTCTTCCAACATGGATTAGTTTGATCATTTGGGTTCATGGTATTTTAAATATTCTTCTTCAACACCATAGCTCAAATGCATCAATTTATCTATGGTCTTCTTTATTCACTGTCCAACTTTAAAGCACATATAAGGTTATTGAAAATACCATGGCTAAAGTCTGGTTGCGTAGTAGTTACAAACCGGGCTGTTATCCTCAGGGTCAACAGTTTGAAACTACCCGCTGTTCCACAGGAGAAAGAGGAGGCTTTCTGCTCCCTTAAAGATTTACAGCCTCGGAAACCCTGTACAGGGTCACTATGAGTCGGAACCGACTCCACAGCACATAACAACAACAACAAAAGGTCAGGCACACCTTAGTCCTAAAATGACATCTTTGTACTTGCAACACTTTAAAGAGGTCTAGTACGGCAAATTTGCCTAATACAATACATTGTTTAATTTCTTGACTGCTGCTTCCATGAGTGTTGATGGTGGAGCTAAGCTCAATGAAGTCTTGGATAACTTCAATCTTTTCTCCATTGATATGGATGTTGTTTATTGGTACAGTGGTGAGGATTTTTGTTTTCTTTACATTCCAGTGCAACCCATACCAAAGACTGTGGTCTCTTATCTTCTGCAGTAAGTATTTTAAGTCCTCTTCACTATCGACAAGCAAGGTTGTATCATTTGCTTATCTCAGGTTGTTAGTGAGTCTTCCTCTAATCCTTGTGCCTTATTTATCTTCATATAATCCAGGTTCTCAGATTATGTGCTCATTATACAGACTGACTAAGTATAGTGAAAGAATACAACCCTGATGCACACCTTTCCTAATTATAAACCATTCAGTGTTCCCTTGTTCTGTTCAAATAACTGTCTCTTAGTCTATAGATATGAAGTTCCTCATAAGCACAATTAAGTGTTCCAGAATACTCATTTTCCACAATGTTGTTCATAACTAATCATGATCCACAACATCAAAAGCCTTTGTGTAGTCAATAAAGCAAAGGAAAACACCTTTCTGTTATTCTCTGCTTTCAGCCAAGGCCCATCTGACATCAACAATGATATCCCTCATTCCTCATTGTATAAATCCAGCTTGAACCTCTGGAAGGTTTCTGTCAAGGTACATTTGCAGCCATTTTTGTATTATCTTTAGAAAAATTTTACTTATATGAGATATTAACGATACTGTCCAATGACTTCCGCATTTCATTGAGTCACCTGTCTTTGAAATGGGCACAAATATGGATCTTTTCCAGTCAGCTAGCAAAAGTGTCTTCCAAATTTCTGGTAGTTTCGAACTGCTGACCTTGCGGTTCGCAGCCCAATTCGTAACCACTACGCTACCAGAGCTCCTTACATTTATATATAGTCTATATATATTTATAAGGAGCTTTGGTAGCACAGTGGTTATGAATTAGCCTGCTAATCTCAGGGTCAGCAGTTTGAAACGATGTTCCACAGGAGAAAGATGAGGCTTTCTGCTCTCATAAAGATTTACAGCCTCAGAAACCCTATACAAGGGTGCAGTGAGTCGGAACCGACTCCACAGCACACAACCACCACCACCATCATTACCATGGAGTACTGGTGTGGCACTATGGTAAGTTTTGGACTGCTAACTGCAAGGCCAGTGGTACAAACCCACCAGCCACTCCTCGGAAAGCCTATACAGGTTTGCTGTGAGTCAGAACCAACTCGACAGCACTTAACAACAACAACAACTATATTAGAGAAAAGAGGCCCTGGTAGAGTACTGGGTGATGCATTAGCTGCTAAATGTAAGGTCAGCAGTTCAAGTCTGCCAGTCACTCCATGGGAGAAATATGAGATTTTCTGCTCCCAAAATGATTTACAACCTCGAAAACCCTAAACAGGGTAACTATGAGTCCAAACTGACTCCATGGCACACAACCAATACCACCAACAGAAAAAGAGGACAGCAGTGACTCTGTAGGATAAGCACTGGACTGTGAACCACAAGGTCAGCAGTTCAAGTCTACCAGTCACTCCACAGGAGAAAGATGAGGCTTTCTGCTCCCACAAAGATTTATGGTCTCAGAAACCCTACAGAGAGTCCCTCTGAGTCAGAACCAACTCAATGGCACTTAACAAGATGACAACGTAAGAGAAAAAAGCAAAAGAGACAGCATGTATAGCAAAAGTCCCCAAGCACTAGTAAAATTTAGGAGAAAGAACAGATGGAACAAAACAAAGATCTGTTTACTGAATCTAGCCTATGTTGTAAACTTTATTTGCTCCTGCAAAGATTTTTAAAGCCTGAGAAACCCTGTACAGGGCCGTCATGAGTCAGAACCAACTCAAAGGCACTTAATAACAACAACAGATGGGTGTGTTATAGTGTTTCATTGTGGTTTTAATTTGTGTTATTCCTCAGAAACCCTATAAAGGGTTTCTATGAGTCAGAACTGACTCATTGGCACTTAGTGGCAACAAAAATATAACAAATATTGGTGAAAATATGGCAAAATTGGAACTATCATATATTGTTTCTGTAAATGTAAAATGGTGTAGCTTCTTGGTAATTAGTTCAACAGTTTCTCAAAGGATTAATCATAAAGTTATAGTTGTTGTTGTTAGGTGCCATCAAGTTGTCTCAGTCTTTCAAAAAATGATGCTAGAGCAATTGAATATCCATAGGCAAAAAAAAAATGAACCTCAACCTGAATCTTACATCTTCTCCAAAAATTACTTCAAAACAGATCACAAACTTAAATATAAAATATAAACTTACAGAAATATATATGCAACAAAAATCCTCAGGATCCAGGGCTATGCAAAGACTTGATACCAAAAGTATGGGTCATAAAAGGAAAAATTGATAAATTGAACCACATCAAGAAAATTTTTAATTTCTGTGTTAAAAATCCTGTTAAGAGAATAAAAAGGTAAACTACAGATTAGGTGAAAATATTTGCAAACTGCATATCCAACAAAAAATTAGTATCTAGAATATATAGAGCTCTGAAAACTCAGCAATAAAAAAGCAAAGGACCCCATTGTAATGGACAAAAGGCATAGAA
>NW_006408609.1:10403566-10404869 GCF_000296735.1 Chrysochloris asiatica | reverse complement strand
ATTTTATAATATAAAGCAAGGAAAACCAAGATTCAAAAGACAGCCAAGCATCTTAATATTATTCCCCACTTTTCCACATTCCAACCATGGCTCGATCTCTGTATCCCAGAACCCTGTTGTTCCCAGGTTGTGCATATATCATTATTTACCTCTGTCTCACTTAGCCCATTGAAACCTGTCTAATTGTTCTCCCATATGCTTTGTTCTTCCATTCCCCTCTCCCTACTTGTATATTGCCCCCTCCCTAGCACCCAAACTATCCTGAAGACACTAGTATCTTGACAGCAAGTTGTTGTTGTTTTGTTGTTAAGTGCCGTCAAGTTGGTTCTGACTCATAGCAACCCTGAAAAGGGTTTCTGAGGAGCAGCTGGTGAGTTTGAACTACTGACCTTGTGGCTCAAACTGCTTTGTAGGCTAGCACATTATCTGCAGTGCCACACCAGGACTTCACTGACAGCAATTAGGCATGCAAAAAGATAACATTAGTCATTAGAGAAATTCAAATTAATGTCACAATGAGCTGTCACTCCACACTTTCAGAACGGTTAAAGTAAGAAAATAGTGACATCAAATATTGACAAGGATGTGGAGAAATTGGATTACTGATGCATTGCTAGTGAGACTATTAATGGTTCAACCACTCTGGAAAGTCCTCTGGTAGGACTGTATGGTAGTTGTTTGCAAGGAGCTCTGGTAGCGCAGTGGTTATGAATTGGGCTGCTACTCTCCCGATCAGCAGTTCAAAACTACCACCTGTTCTGTGGAAGAAAGATGAGGGTTTCTGCTCCCTTAAAGATTTACAGCCTCTGAGTCAGAACCGACTCCATGGCACATAACAACAACAACCATACAATCCCAGCAATTGGACTCAAGGCCATCTATGTAAATGAAGAGTAGCATAAGAAGCTGAATTAGGGGACAGAGGTGCTGTTATCAACAGCACACATTCTTACTTTGTTCTTTATCTCCAACTCACCCTAAATATTTTTTATTTGAATGATTTGGATAAAATATATGAATGGGTAAGTTTTACCTTGGATTATGCAGTAAATTTCTGTTCTCCACAGCATTTAAATTTTGATACAGAAATATTATATTTAGATTGAAAAGTGCTCTATGAGGAGCACAGTGTCACTGTAGGATACACACTGGACTTCGTACCACAAGGTCAGAGTTTGAAGGCCACCAGCTGATAAACCGTAGAAAGGGAAGGCTTTCTGCTTCAACTAAGATTTACAGCCGCAGAAACCTTATACAGAGTTGCTATGAATTGAACCAACTTAATGACATTAACAACAACAAA
>NW_006408609.1:10402253-10403383 GCF_000296735.1 Chrysochloris asiatica | reverse complement strand
GGCACTTAACAACAACAACAACAAATATATATAACTATTACATTGTTCTTTGGAGAAACAATGCTTTTTACTAAATTCAGTCAAACAGCATGTTTAAATTCAAAGGTATAAGTCATCAATGGCAAAGGAGAAGGAAGTGAATTTTATCTTGGATTATATAAGTCTTTAGTTATTTATGTGCTTGTGCTTGGGTGGTACAGCCGTTAAGTGTTGGCTTGCATACTAACTAGCCCATCAGTTTGAACCCAACAGGTACTGGAGAAAGATGTAGCTGTCTGCTTTCATAAAGATTTACAACATTTAAAGCCCTATAGGGCAGTTCTACTCTCTCCTATAGGGTTGCTAGGAATCAGAATCTACTCAATAGCAATGGAGTGTTTATTTGGGTTAAATAGTACAAGCAGTTTGAGATCGGCTGCTAACTCAAAGATTGCTGGGGCAGTTAGAACCCACCAGCATCTAAAGGGAAAAGAGGTCTGGTGAACTGCTTCCATAAAAATTGTTGTTGTTAAGTGCTGTCAAGTCAGTTCTGACTCATAGTGACCCTGTATAGGGTTTCTGAGGAGTGGTTGGTGGGTTTGAAAAAATGTCGCCCTTGTGGTTAGTAGTCCAGTGTTTGTCATACAGCACTACACCAGGAGTAGTTCTCCTTTGTAACACATGTGGTTGCCATGAGTCAGGGCCAACTGTTCAGTGGCTTACAACAGCAGCATTATGTAACTAAAAGTAATGCTATTAATTACAGTTGTCAGTTTGCTGGTTTTGTTTTCTAATCTTTGTAGTACAATTCTATTAGGAAAACCTATTTCAATGGTATATACCTAGAAAATAAATGCTTTAAATTTTTGTTGTTGTTGCATGCCGTCTAGTCTATTTTGGTTCATAGAGATCTTATGTGACAAAGCGGAAGTGCCCACATATAATTTTCAGGCTTAATCCTTCCTTCCAGGAGCAGAGCGCTAGTCATCCTTCCATGGAACCAGTGGTAGAACCAAACCACCAGTCTTCCATTAGTAGTCAAGTGCTTCACCACTGAACCACTAGGACAAGGTTCTTTCTTTTGGTGTGTGCCTGAAAGTGTTTCTAAATTGCTACACTAACATGAGATATACTCTATTCTAAAAAACTAC
>NW_006408609.1:10396209-10402153 GCF_000296735.1 Chrysochloris asiatica | reverse complement strand
ATTTTTTATTTTATTTTAACTTTAATATCAGAACAACATATATTGCTTTTGTATATTGTTTTAGGGTTTGTTCTAAACACATCTGCTCTGCCAACAAGTTCTAGTGCCTTTATTAGTTTTATAAAAACACTTTTCCAACCATATAGTTTTAGGACTGAAAATATTTGGAGGACATTTTTTATGCCCTCCCATTGTATTTATGAAGAAACCATTATTATAGATAGTTCAGAAAAAAGAAAGTGTGGTACCCACTAATTATCCACTTTGCCCATTAGCTATATTGCTTATCTGCATATTTACTAATTACTGTGACCATATCATTTATTTTCACCACATCCAGAACACCCATAACAGACATATTCATGCACATTGTTTTTTCTTTCCAACTTTTACCAAGTTTAGCCAATAATCTTTTTATGTTCATTAAACCCCACAAGATTCGCTGTCCTTTACATACTGGGAATGAAAAAGAAGGACATGCTTTCCTTTCCTTGATATTTTCAAAGGCTCACAGAGCTGAGTAGCAGCTCAGTGAGTTAAACTCTGAGAGTTCCACTGTCATCTTGACCCTGGTGACCCTTTACTTCACTTCCCTCAGCTGCAAAAACACAGACAGCTGCAGAACTCTTGCTTACTCTGGGATGTGAACAGGAAACCATGCAACAACTAAAATACTTGTCAGTGAAGCAATGTGGAAAGAGGTGAGCTGAGCTTCAGAAGACCTGGTCACTCTCTACCAATTAGAGCTTTGTGACCACAGACAAATCACTCTTTCACAAAATGAGCATAAACAATATAAAAGACGCAAGTGTGCAGATTTAAAAAATACTTTTTAAAGTATTTTAAAATCAAAATAAATGCTGACATAATTTTCTGTGTTATAATAATTACCATATAACAAATTGAGGTCAGACTTCATAATTCATTTGAATAAATTTGGATAGGAACCAAATAATTTTCATTAGCATTAAGGCAAGTTTCTGTTAGTCAAAGGAATTTTAAAGTTTTACTCAAAAGGAAAATAGATTACCAAAACTCAAACAAAAAAGTGTCTTTAAGGATGTTAGTTTTTGGATATCTAATAGTCTTTCAAAACCAGGTTGTAACATTGCATTGAAGTGAATCAGAACCCAGTGGACTGAATTCTGTCAAATGATTTTTAAAAGATTGAAAATGTTGAGCATATGTGACTAGAATTTTAGAAGAGACGAACATAAAACATATTACATGCTCTGTTTCTGGCACAAGTAAATTTTGGAGTAATGTGCTGAAAATTGTTAAATAAGAATTTTTAAAGGAATTTAAAAGATGCCGCTAAGAAAATAAACCAATCACTTTTAATCTTACAACATCTGTTTGTTGGTGTTAGTCATGGTTTTTAATGGCTCCTGACTAAATAAGCAGTTTTCAATACATTTACTTACATGAATTGGCAATCCCAACACACAGTACCTAAGGGCAGTAGGATTTAACAACAATATCTGAATAAAATTAGAAAATTACTAATGTTTTAGCATTTTTAGTTTGGGTGGTGTTCACATCACATGGGTATAATACAAAATTGCTTTTAAGAAGAGCTAAGTGACTAAAATTCAAAGAGGATTGGAGAGGAAGTGCCTCTTCATTTTGTACACACTATCTGAAGATAGATATTGCAGTTCTCGTTTCCTTTCCATGTTGTTTGCTTTTTCATATAAAATAAAATTATGTGGAAATTGCAAGTAAAAGTGTGTATTACAACTTAAAAGGGGGTGGGATCAGAAAGTCTTTCATGGGAAGTAGAAATTATAGCAGAAAGCATGATAACAAAAATACTAAAAAAAAAAAAAATTCTTAGTATCAAACTACAATATATTATATATTTTACTGCAGCAATTACATAAATTGAAACCATGTGCAATTTTTGTCTACTTATATCTTATAATGAAATTCATAGTTAAAATTGAATTTATGCTACATGTGATTGATCATTATCCTGCCTTACAGGACATTGTCTATACCACTCCAAAGTACTTGTTCTCAATCAGTGTTAACTCCACATGAACGAAAAAACAACAACAATCTCTTCAAGCGCTCTTTAGCTGGTTTAGTAGAACGGCACCTGGGATAGAGTTTGAATACAGTATCATAATGAGATATATTAAAAGCATGTCATATCTCTGAGATTTTTATTATTATTATTAATTATGCCATTGTATTAATAAAACTTTAAAAAAATATTTTTTAAACAGATATCAAACTTATATGTTCATCTATCCATAGATTTGTGAAGACAAACTTGTGGCTACTTATTTTAAGTAGTACATAAAACCAAAACCAGTTTAACCATCTTTTCTTACCTACTGATGTCAAGGAGGAAAGAAAACCAATATTTCTGGCATATTGTATGTTACAGGAATTAAAAACTTCTTTCTCATTTAGTCCTTAAATAATTTTTAATTAAAAAAAAAGTATGTTGTTATTGTAAAAACTTAAGAAAGATACCCATAATAAAAGGAAAAAAAACAATTCTTTGTTGATTACTGGGGGGTGGGGAGGTGATGGTAGAGCAGGGTATGGGATAGAGGAAGGCAATGCATAAGAAGGGTGAGGGGGCAGAGGAATAGACACAATAGAGAAAGACTCTGGGAGGTGTTGTTATAGTTAAGTGCCATGTAGTCGGTTCTGATTCGTATCGACCCTGTGCAGGGTTTCCAAAGAGCAACTGGTGAGCTTTAACCACAGACCTTGCAGTTCAAATCAACTAGAGAGAGATTTAAAATAAAAAAAACAACAACAGTTTTTCATAAAGGAAACAAGTGTAAATTGCTATAATTTTATAAACTTGACCAATACTTAGGGATGTAGTAGCTCAAAATACCAACCAAGAGGGAAGGAGTCTTCACATCAAGGATCAAACATATCCCCTCCGTACACAGGGTTGATAGGGATGGGCAACTTAGACATTGGCTACCTAAAATAGGATGGGGGGACTATAAAGGCACAAAGTGACTGGCTTACCTGTTTTCAAGAGGGAGTTTAGTTTCAGAGTGTGGGGAAAGGTAGAATCCCCACTAAATGGTTTTCATCTTGTCTAGACGGGTCTGCTGAAAGGAGATGGCGATAAGACTCTTATGATTCAATAGTGAGTAATTGTTATCATGACTAATTGCGATTGTCACAATTGTAAAGGTACAAGTTTTGTAAAATAAAGGAGGGGGTTGGGGGTAGTTAATCTTACATTCCAGGAACAGATGACCCTAGGAACATCAAAGGAGAGGTACATGAAGGGAATGTGGTACCATACCCAAAGAAGCAGTGACACCAGAGATGGAGGCAAAGATGATGACATAAAGAGATAGAGCAGCTGAGGACTCTAGACTCATGGAAAGAGAAAGGCTGTGTGCTGGTGGCCAGGAGGCAGGCTTGCAGAATGTGTCCTTAGGTTGTTTAAATTATTATATATTCCTGAGTGTTTTTGTGTACATCAAAAAACAAACAAAAAACCAGAGGTAATAGAAGCAAATACTGTTGAATGGTGATGCATGGAGGGAATTGTAATCATTGCAATGAAACAAAATACAATAGGATTAATGCAAAACTGATGTTCTGCCATTTAAATTATCACTCAATGCACAATAAAAGCTTTTTAAAAAATTATGTTGTTGTTGATAATGTACACAGCAAAATATACTAATTCAACACAGTTTCTACATGTACAATTTTCTGACACTGATTACGTTTGCTAAATTGTACAATCATTCTTATCCTCTTTTTCTGAGTTATTTCTCCACTCTTTCTTAACATAAATTCACTATCCTCTATGGTTCCTATCTAATCTTTCAAGTTATTGTTGTCAATTTAATCATACAATAATCTTATGAGGCAGGTTTTGTTATTTTGTTTTACAAATGAGAATACTGGTAAGCAAATTTCCTACATAAATAACAGGGCAAGGATTCAAATTCATTTAGTTCAAAGTCATTTCATGGCAAAAATGGTGAGAAAGTGTGAAGGAAAGAAAATCACAAGGTGATTTTTTTATATACAAGGTAGATTTAATTTAAAATGTTGGTAGAAAGTATGATTAAAAGATACTAGCAGAAAAAGTCTGCCTTTTCTTCCTAGTCTGGAACCTCTGCTGAAAGCTGTCCTTGTGGATAACCTTTCTGGAATTTAAAAGACAGGTGGTATAGCTTCCAGCAGCATAACACACAAAGCACCTTTTAAAGCCCCTTGTGTATTTGTTTCCTTTCTCCAGTTTGTGAAAGCAATTTTTATAATATAAGTTACTCTACCTGGTATGGTGCTGTAAGATAAGCACTGGACTTCTAACCAAAAAGTTGGTTATTCAAACCTATCAGTTATGCCTCCGAAACCCTACACAGGTTCTTTATGACTTAATGATACTTCACAACAATGACAACAGCACCAAATAAGGTAGGAGAAAGGTAAAGCTTTCTATTTCCCTAAAGATTTACAGCCTCAGAAACCCTATACTCTGAGTCATATTGCTATGAGTCAGAACCAACATAAAGGCAACTAGCAACAATGATACACCCAAGTAGGAATCAATAGATGGTTTATACTTATTATATATATTATTATATTTCAGAATCATAAAAAGATTAAATAGTCTCAGTGCAAGGAAGAACTGACCACCAAATATGACAATCTATATTGTTCTGCTGTTGATCCTCTTGTTGTTAGGGGCATTTAGTCACTTTTCATTTATAAAAACTCTACATAAAACAGAAAGAAACACTGCCAGACCCTGTGCTATCTTCACAATTACTGTTATGTTTGAGCTCATTGTTGTAGCCACTGTTGTTTGAACTTGCATATGAGCAATTGATTGTTCCACAGTTGACCTGTGGCCTGGATTGGGCTGATGATAATGAACTTTTCCAATGTCTCTTTACATAGGTGTAGTCCATTTTATTCCTGTGTATTCCATCTGATGAGGTCCACATGTAGAGTTAGTTATCTTTAATGTTGTTTAAAAAATGTATCTGAAATTATTAAGTGTTTGGCCTTTCAATATTCTATCATGCAATCTCCATTCAGCATCTCAGCATTAGATTGCCATAGCTTTGAACTGTGTCTGTGAACATTATATATGAGTATTTTTTAAGTTTTAGGAGTTATTTAGTATTACTTGATAGGTTATTTTTGGGGATCTGGCAATGCTTAAAGATGTTTCTCATATAAATGAATGGTAACTACTTCTCGCCTTTGCAACACTTTGGCTTACAAAAGTTTTCATGGGCATGTTCTACATTTGGATACTGGAAAAAAACCTATCTTACGTGTATAGGCTAATGAGGAAACAAAAGTCAAGATAACACCTTATTGATTTGTTCATACAAACTAAAGATCAAGTGATATTAATGTACACTATATGAATGAAGTTTTCCTGAAGAGAAAGGCCTGAGAGAAGTTGATTTATCAAAGAGGATGTGGAAAGGGAGACATACTAAATTTTTACTATTTTTTTTTAATTGAATGAATTGTGTCACTAAAAATTATATACTAAAGTGCTAACCCTTGACGTCTGAGAACATGAGCTTGTTTGGTAAAAGGTCTTTAAAGATATTATCAGTTAAGAAGAGGTAAGACTAGAGTGAAGTAGTTTCTAATCCCATCCAAGTGACATCTTATAAAAGAGGAAAGCAGACATGGAGAATAAAACAGAAGAAGGGTGACCATCTGATGGTCAGGCAGATGCCAGCCATGGAAGAACAAGTATTTCTGGGAGCCACCAGAAGCTAGAAGAGAGGCACAAGACAGTCCGAAAAGGAATCAACAAAATTGATCTTCTTATTTAACTTCTATGCCCTAAAATTTTAAGAACTTTAAAGTCCTTTAAAGAAGTCACCCACATTGTGGTACTTTGTTATGGTAGACCTAAGAAATTAAGGTAATGCTATAAGGAACTCTGGTAGCATAGTGGATATGAATTGGG
>NW_006408609.1:10394128-10395499 GCF_000296735.1 Chrysochloris asiatica | reverse complement strand
GCCATTTGACAAAATCCAACAACCATTCCTGATAAAAACACTAAACAAAGTAGGAATTGAAGGGCAATTCCTCAACATAATAAAGAGCATATATCAATACCAACAACCAACATCACTCTCGATGGTGAGAAACTGAAAGCATTCCCCTTGCAAACAGGAACTAGATAAGGATGCCCTTTATCATCACTCCTATTCATTACTGGAATCCTGGTATGGCACTGTGAGTTAATATGCTGGACTGCAAGTCAGTTTGAACCACAAATTCAATATTGCGTTGGAAGTCTTAGCCAGAACTATAAGGTGAGAAAGGGAGATTGAAGGTATCTAAATTGAACTCCTGGAGCGGCACTGTGGGTTAATGTGCTAGACTACAAAGCTGTTTGAACTGCAAGGTTGGTGATTCAAGCTCACCAGCTGCTCCTTGGAAACCCTATACAGGATCACTATGGGTCGGAATTGACTCAACAACAATAAAATTGGCAAAGAAGAAGTAAAATTCTATTTGCAGATGATATGATCCTATCCATAGAAAATCCCAAGGACTCAGCAAAAAACAAACAAACAAAAAAAAAACTACTATTAGAAATCATTGGAAGATTCAGCAAAGTGGCAGGGTACAAGATCAATATACAAAATTTAGTTGGATTCCTATATACTAATAAAGACAGCTCTGGAGAGGAAATAAGGAAATAAGGAAAGCAATACCATTTACGATAGCCACCCAAAGGATGAAATCTTTAGGAATCAATCTAACCAGAAAAACAGAATACCTTTATAATTAAACTAAATATGACTGCTACAAGAAACCAAAATAAATTTATAAAAATGGAAGAATGTACCATGCTCATGGATAAGAAGACTTAACATTGTGAAAATGTCAATACTACCAAAAGAAATTTACAGATATAATGCAATCCCAATCCAAACAACAACATTTGTTGAAAATAAGGACAAAAGGATCACAAATTTTATTTAGAAGGGAAAGAGACCTTAGAAGAGTAAAACATTGCTTAAAAGAAATATAAAAGTGGAAGGTCTCTCACTTCATGACTTTTAAACTTATCCAGGGCCACAGTGGTCAAAGAAGACTGGTATTGGTATAGTGAAAGACTTATAGACCAATGGAGCCTAATTGAGAACCCCAAAGTAAATCCATTCACATAGAGTCAACTGGTCTTTAACATATAGCCAAAATACATTCAATGCAGAAGTGATAGTCTCTTCAACAACTGGTGCTGGCAAAATTGGAAGCCAATTTGCAAAAGAATGAAACAAGACCTATATCTCACACCATATATGACATGTAGCTCACCATGGATTAAAGATCTAAATGTAAATTCCAGAACTATAAAGATTATCAATGAAAAACTA
>NW_006408609.1:10391080-10392378 GCF_000296735.1 Chrysochloris asiatica | reverse complement strand
GTGCCTGCTAGTGTAATATAGACATTTAACTGGAGTAGAAAGGATAACTGGGGAAGATGATTACAGAAAGCTTGTAAACCTAGCTTTAGCCTATAATTGATTGGATTATCTAAAAAGGTTCTAGATTGTACCCAAGGAAAGAGGCTTCTTGTTAAGCCTGGTGGAGTATGGAGCCTTAGGTGGAATCCATACTCAGATTATGCCTTAGGTGAGCCCCACCCAGAACCTTCAGTGGTGAGACATTCCCAACTGAGAAGACATGCAGAGAAATCCTGAAAGGCTAGAGGAACAGAAGATACTTAGATATTTCTTGAGAGAAAGACCAAATGGGGGGAGGGAGGAGAAGCAGACTGTTTAGCTGTGACAATATAAAATATCAAGTAAGCTATTGTCCTGGAACCATCAAGACAAGAAAAGTCAACCCATCAGGTAAACTCCTTTCTAAGATGGAAACTCAAAGGGAACACATGAACAGTCTTGCTTGCTCGCTGGCAAACTTTCTGGTCAACATATGAGTGGAGCGGAGAAATGCAGCAAAGAAGACATGGAGTGAGACTAGCCATAGTCCATAGATGCCCGATGACATTGGAATGAGAGAGAGAGGAGGATGGGCTGGTTGGTTTGAAGTCCAGGGTGATATGTGACTTCCTGAGTCTAAAGGCACTGACCTTGTCACTGATAGCTAAAGAATGAAGCAGCCAGTGGATGTGAAGAGGGGGGAGGCATGCAAGAACTCCCTGAGTTGCAGACAGTACCCACTGGACCTAACATAGATGGCTTGCTGACCAGAACTCAACCAGATGACGATAAAGAAGTATGATACAGGGATCAAATGTAAATTGCTACAACCTGATCAACTGGGCCCTTGATTATGGATGAGGCTGCTCAAAATTCCAACCAAATAGGGAAGGATTCCCTATATCAAGAACAAAGCATGTCCGTCCCCTCAGTACACTGGGTTGATAGGAATAGGCAACTTAGACTTCGGTTACCAAAATTGGGGTCTATGAAGGCATGAAGTGGCTGGCTTACAAGCTTTCATGAGGGTGGTTAGCATCAGAATGAGGTAAGACAGAAACACAACTGAGTATCTTTCCTCTTGTCCAGATGGGTTTGGTGATGAGGGAAATAGGACTTTATGATACAACTCGACATAATTGTTTTCAGCTCTAATGGTGATTGTCACAACTATAAATGTAGGAGACGTGCAACTCAAAAGACGGAGCAGTTATTCTGTAATCTCAGGAACAGGGGATCCTAGAACCATCAAGAGGGAAGAACACAAGAGACAAGGGATC
>NW_006408609.1:10388711-10389658 GCF_000296735.1 Chrysochloris asiatica | reverse complement strand
GCACTTAACAACAACAACAAATATTAAGAAAGACTTTTAAGGTCTCTGGAGTCCTGGTGGTGTTGCAGGTTAGGTACTGGAATGCTAACTGCTAGGTTAGAACTGACTCGACGGCACTTAACACCACCAATCAGTCCTTACTGTGGAAGCTCTGCTAAGACCTATCCATCATGGAAGACCATGCTGGTATTTGAAATACCCATAGAATAACTTTTAGCATCACAGCAACACACAAGGCACCAGAGTATGACAAACTGACAGATGAAGGTAGAAGACAGCTATCTCAACCCCTCTTAAATATTTTATTTTATTTTACTATTGAGTTATAACAGTTCTTTACATTCAAAACACATCAGCTTTACTAGATGTATGCGTCACAGTTGTTTTCCTAGATTGTGGCTTTCATTTTCATTGTTATAATGCTGTGTCTATAAGGGTAAATTATTTTAATTTTGAAGACATCTAATTTATTATTTCATTTTCTTATGATTGGTGAATTTTTTTATCCAAAGAAATCTTTGAAAATACCAAGATGACAAAGATTTTCTACATGGGTTTCTTTTAGTAGGTTTGATTTTAGCTTTTATGTTGAAGTCCATGTTAAGTTACTTACATCTGCATGGCATGAGGCGAACATTGAGGCTGATACTGTTCTTAGACTAGTATCTACTTGTTCCAGAATTGTTTGTTAAAAAATACGATCCTTTCCATATTCAATTACTTTGTTATCTTTCTTGAAATCAATTTATTATGTATCTGTTGTGGTTGTTGTTGTTAGGTGCCATTGTGTCGGGAACTTTATGCACAATAGAATGAAACATTGCGCAGTCCTGTACCAACCTCACAATCATTGCTACACTTGAGACCATTACTGCTGCCAGTTTGCCAACCCATCTCATTTGAGGCCTTCCTCTTTTTTGCTGATGCTCCACTTTACCAAGCATGAT
>NW_006408609.1:10382681-10387406 GCF_000296735.1 Chrysochloris asiatica | reverse complement strand
TAAGTTGAGGCTTGATTTTTTTTCTTCAGTTCCCTCACTTTAAGAAATGCTGACATATATCTTCCATTTTGTTTTTCAAACTCCAATTCTATGCACATTTCACTACAATATTTGACTTCATCTTCTTCATTTGCCCATTGAAATTTTTTTTTTCTTCATTTCTCCCATTTTCTTTAGTAACTCTATGCTGAAGAACAGGTTTCAGAGTCTCTTTTGACATCCATCTTGGTCTTTTTCTTCTTTCTTTTTTGCTTAATCACCTTTGCTTTCTTCCTGTAGGATGTTCTTGATGTCATCACAATATTCTTTTGGTCTTCAGTCATTCATATGTAATTAATAAAATCTGTTCTTCAGAGGATCTCAAAATCAGGTGAAATGTGTTCAAGGTCATATTTTGGCTCTCCTGGATTTGTTCTAATTTTCTTCAGCTTTATGTTGATCTTGCATAAGAGCAATTAATGGTCTGTTCCACAGTCTGCTCCTCTCCTTCTTTGGACAAATGGTATGAGCTTTTCTAATATCTCTTTCCATAGATATAGTCAACTTTATTTCTGAGTATTCCACCTGGTGAGGTCCATGTGTATAGTTGTCTATTATGTTGTTTAAGATAGGTATTTGCAATGAAGAAGTCATGGGTCTTGCAAAATTCTATCATGTTGTCTCCAGAATTGTTTTTGGGTTTTTTTCATCACCAAGGCCATATTTTTCAATGAGCATCCTTACTCATTGTTTCCCATCTTTGCATTCCATTACAGCTCACAATTGCCTATGATAATCAATGTTTATGTGTCCCATTTCATTTTCAATAGTTTTCATTATTCCTATATTCATACATCATACATTCCATGCTCTGATTATTAGTGAATGTTTACAGCTCTTTCTCCTCATATTGAGTGGTTCCTATCAGCAAATGAAGGTCCTGAAAACATCATCACAGTCAGCTCTACTTTGAGGCAGAAGCTCTTCCTTAGTTGTATTTTGAGTGCCTTCTAACCTGAGGTGTTCATTTTCCACTATCTGACAATATTCTCGACTCTTTACCATGTTTCCATATTCAGTATTTTGGTGCTGACAGTATTCTGTTCCACAGCTATTCATAAGGTTTTAGTGACTAAATATTTGAAAGTAGTCAATCTCCCCTTCTTCCTAGTGTGTCTTACTTAATATGGGAGATCATCAGGAATCTGTCCAATGTTGGTGACCCTACTGGTATTTAAAATATGGTGGCATAGCTTACAGAATCACAGCAACATGCAAGCCACCACAGTACTATAAACTGACAGACAACTGGTGTGGTCTATATCTAGACTTGTCATTCTGTTAAATTGATCTATTTAACTGTTCATACATTTGATGCAATACTACCTGAATTACTCTAGCTTTGCAGTAAGTTTGGAAATCAGTGTAAAATTTTTCAAACTTATATTTATTTATTTTTCAAAATTGTTTTGAGTATTTGCATTTCAGCATAGATTTTAAAGTGGTTCCCATTTTTATCCAACCATCAACCCAAAAATGTACACAAGGCAATAAAATTTAAACTATTTGCATTTTATTTGGAATTATGTCAGCTTTGAATATTAATTTGCATAAAATTGACTTGTTTAGATTTGTGCTTCTAGTCCATGAATATAGTATATACTGTTTTTAAGGATGTCTTGATTTAAAGCAACAGTTTTTGTAGTTTTCATGTTTGGGCTTTATACATATATTGTTACATTTATCTCAAATCATTTTATATTATTAACACTTCCTTATTTTTGCAATAATTATTTCTTAAAGAAATTTTTTAAATAAAATTTTTAAAAATTTAAAAATAGTTATTTTTTTGAGAATTTTAAAAATGAGGAAAGAGCATTGCTATGGATTGAATGTGTGTTGTAAATCTTAATCCCTGGTTATAATCTTATTTGAGAATCTTTTTCTTTATTTTGTGGTTGTTGCAGGATTAATGTATGGTGTGACCTAAATCAATCTCTTTTGAAATACAAAAAGCAGATTGAAAAATCAACCAGATATGGGAGAAGAGAGGCACATCATGTGAGATCTCCAAGGAATCAAGAAACAAGCTGAAAAGAGAATAGAACCTTCCTCCAAAACCAACCCAGAGAGAAAGTTTTTCTGTAATGCCAGCATCCTACATTTGAACTTCAAACTTCCTCAACTGTGAGAAAATAAATTTCTATTTGTTAAAGTCACTCATTTGTGGTATAGTATTATAGTAATGTTTGAAACACAAGGTTTGTTGTTCAAATCCACAAGTCACTCCTCAGAAACCTATACCAGGCTGTGATGAGTTGAACCAACTCGACGGCACTCAACAACAACAATTATAGTTATAACAGCACTATATGACAAGAATTTTATATTTTCCAACATAGTTACCATTTCTGTCACTTTTCATTCTTTTGTGTATATCCCAGTTTTCATCTGCTATCATTTTCTTTCTCCATGAAGAAATTAATTTTTATTGAGAAGAAATTCACATAATGCAAATTAAGCATTTTAGAGTGAACAATTAAATATCATTCAGTTCATTCAGCATGTTATGCAACCACCATCTTTGTAGATCTCCAAAACATCTTCATCACCCAAAAAGGAAATGTACCTCTTAAAGTAGTTGCTTCCCATGCCCTCTTTCACTCAGCATAATGTTTTTGAGGTCATCCATATTGTAGTTTGCATTAGTACATCATTTCTTTTTTTTATATCACATTTTGCTCAAACATCCATTGACGAAATTTTGACTAAGATGGCTACGTATGTATTTGTTTGAGTACCAGTCTTGAATTATTTTGAATATATACCTCCTTTAATATTTCTTGCTGTGTATATTTGCTAATAAGTCAGTCTCTCAGCTTTTATTTGTCTAAAATGGTGTTATTTTGAATTCAGCATTGGAAAAATAATTTTGTAGGTGTAGAATACAAGTTGATTTGAAATATATATATATATATCTTTTAAAAATGAAAGATTAATAATCATCCTTAATTTTCCTAGTTTTCCTATTCTGTCATATAAAATGTAGAAGTATGAGTTCAAGGAAATGAGAGTCACTGCATGTCACTTTGGAGGCTGGCTATCACAGTCTAGACTATTGATTGGTACCTAAAACCACACAACTACCACAAACAATACAACCACTTCTAATTTTCAAGCCATAAAGTCTTTCTTAAATTTAAGCTCACCATCTAGATTCCCCTTTATTTTCACATTTATATCCTTTCCTTCATGTATTCAGGAAATTTTAAATGAATTCTTAATATCTTTGAGACCACATTTATCTACTTTTCTGTAGCTTTCTTTTTCCCCACCTTCTTGGTTGAACCATGGATTTGGGGTTAGAAATCCAAAGCTTAAGCCAACACACCACCAGGACTTCTTGTTTTGTCTTTCTCTTGGACTAATTTTGTGTTCTCCCTTGATGAGAGATATGACCATGTGTCTGAGTTATAGCCAATAGCACATGAGTAGAAATACTATGTGCCAATTCTAGGCCTGGCTCCCTAACCACATTCTCTTCTATGTTTTTTCATCAAATGAGGCCCTAAAGATTGCAAAGACAAAGGTTGGTGGAGATGAGAGAAGAAAAATGCCAAGAAATACAAGCCTTCTCTCAGAGGTGATACAGAGAAGACTGCATCCTGAATTCAGACTTCTAACCTCCTAGAAAATGAATTTATTTTTGTTAAGGCCACCCACTTGTGGTATTTCTCTTATAGCAGCACTAGATATCTCAGAAAGCTCCTCTTCTGAATGAGCTGAGGGGATCATTCAGACACCACAGCTGCATTTGGAAGACTGGAGTACAAGGAGTACTTATCACTCAAATACAGCTCATTTACTAAGTGTTGTTGAGTTAGTTCCTGTATAGCGTTTCCAAGGAGCAGCTGGTGAGTTTGAACTGTCGACCTTGTGGTTCAAAACAACCCTGCAGTCTAGTGTTTATCCTAAAGCACACCAGAACTCTATACAGACCATAGACGCAGAGGCATTAATAATACAGAATAGAAATGGCTAGCAAGTCTATAGAAATAGATCTGTGTGTCAGATAGGATGTGCTAGCCTATGGTAACAAATAGGCCAAATCTAGAAATGCCACAATAAATAGAAGTTCTTTTCTTGATCAATAACAGTCTTACTGTGTGTTCTAGGTGGTGGCTTTATGATGCACTATTCAGGAAGCAAGGGTCACAGATAATTCTGTATTGCCTATGAGAAAAGGCTCTTTTGTCCTCAGCCTGTATTCCTTGGTTTGTTGGTCATCTTCATGTGGCATGGAGTCTATCTTCCCTCATCTCTGCTTCCTGGCTTAAGATGCTTCTTTCATATTATAAAAAAAGATCGACTCACAACAAATCCTATACCAATACTGTCTCAATAACATAACAAAGAAATCCCATTCTACTTAGTGCCATCAACTCAAATCTGACTCATAGTGACCAGAAATAGGCAGATGTGCTGAATTTTGAAAATATGAGTGCTGTTTCCCTTGCATTGCTCCTAGAGAGAAATTAGTACCATAAGTCACTTAAGTACAGTTCTTTGACACTTACTTCTCTCACCACTCCCCCCAAAAAGTACTCACAAGACTTTATGATGTAGAACTCATATCTAAGGAAATTGCAAATTGCCTCCAATTTTCTACAATTGATTTATTCTTTAAACTGGAGAAAAAGAGCACACAACTTAACTGGTATATTTGAAAGATGCTGGATATATATA
>NW_006408609.1:10346873-10382581 GCF_000296735.1 Chrysochloris asiatica | reverse complement strand
AATTAAATTTGCAGAGTAAATGCCACACTGATCGCAGGTGTTAAGTTTCCTAAATAGTACTATAGTGATTTCTCAGTCATGACTCTACCTTGATTTCAAACAGCAATCCATATTGTGCAAATTTTACTCCAGCTGGCTATGATGAGAGAGTGGAAAATGGAAATTAGATATGATTTTCATGTCATAAATATGGGAATGGTAACTTCAATATTGGAAAATTGGAAATGCAAAATTAGGGGATTTTTTAAGTTTCTTGAGAATTTACATTTTCCAAAAACAACTTGATTTGCATTGGTTGAGGGAATTTTGAGGTTAAGAGCTGTGAGTTAAAATAATCACAGGGCTCATAAGTCTAGTAAAACCACAAAATTCAGTCTTAAATGGGACTAATAGCAGTGCCCGGCTGTGCATTGTGTTCCCCCGAAACTACAATGAGAGAAGTCAAATAGATAATCACACTGGATAATGGACCTTCTCAGTACTTAAGTAAGATCCCCACAGAAAGCTTCAGTAAACTACTGCTATTGCTTAAGCCAATTTCTCCCCAAAGATATGTACACCCATGTCTCATCATCCTGGGTGAAGGCAAAATGGGTAAGTGCATATTTGTGGCATATGTGTGGCCATAGTTTAGAAATTATGTTATGGGAATATGCTGGTTACAACATGAAACTGCTCTTTTAATGTATTCAGTTAAATAACCTCCCAGTCTGCTCTTTTCTCTTTTTTTTTTTTTTGAGGGCATTTTCAGTAAATTTCTCCATCCCAGTCTCAACATTAAAAAAATAATAATAACTTTGCTAAAAATTCATTCTGAGTTTGAAAAGATGAAGTAGAGGTATTTTTCCTTAATCCTCCCATTGTTGTTGTTGTTGTTAAGTGCCATTGAGTCACTTCTAACTTGTAGCAACCCTGTATCAGGTTTCCGAGGAGCAATTGGTGAGTTTGAACTACAGACTTTGTGTTTCGAAACTGACCTTGAAGTTTAGTGCTTATCCTACAGGACAACACCAAGACTCCAGTTCTCCCATTAAGTATACTCAAATATTCTGGGCACTAAGGAGCTCTGGTAGCGTAGTGGTTACGAATCGGGCTGTGAACCTTAAGGTCAGCGGTTCGAAACTACCAGCCGCTCCGCGGGAGAAAGATGAGGCTTTCTACTCCCGTAAGGATTTACACCCTCGGAAACCCTGTACAGGGTCGCTATGGGTCGGAACCGACTCGACGGCACTTAACAACAACAACATACATAAAATAAATGCAACAAGAATGGTGGTGAAGCTAGCTAAAGACCACAGAACCAGGGAAAGGTAGAATAGTGAATTTCCCGGGCTTTCTTTTTGCCTATGTTCCCAACTTAAAGCTAAAGGAGCAACTAGAAAATGTCAATGAGGATAGACCGCATAAAAGCTTCTAGGAAAACCTGCTCTCTCTACTCAAAAAAGCAGCTATATGAAATATCCCTTTTGCCCTATCTCTGCTGGGGTGCTGCTAGAGAAGGCTGAGTTTGAAGCCAAAAAGTACATCTCAATTAAGCATTAATGAAGTCCATCACCACCACTATGAACCCAAATATCAGGGATAGCCAAGTGTTCACAATTGTTCCTTTGGTTTGACCAAATTTTAGTCAGACTTCTCTTCTAACAAGCCTCTGAGCTCTGCTTTCATTCAAGTCTAAGAACATACCTCCTTATTAACTAATCTCTCGAATCAGCTAAGCATAGTCAGAGCTTGTTAATTTTCCCTATTTGTTCAGTTTCTTTCCTATAAAGACTTTTTCTATCTGATTTTGAGAAGTTCATAGTTCTTAAGGAGTCCTGGTGTGGTGCTGTGGGCTAATGCGTCAGACTGCAAAGTTGTTTGAACTGCAACGTCAGTGGTCTCGCCAGCTGCCCCTTGGAAACACTATACAGGGTTGCTATGGGTCAGACTTGACTCTATGGTACTTAACAACAACAACAACATAGTTCTTAAATCCAGAGCATTCTCACTAGTACAATATTCTTTCTGAATGAGCTTTTATCTAAGCAGGATTTATTATTATTTGACATTGGAGACCACCACATGGTGAGTCTGAGCCTTTACCTCAACTCAACAATAATGAGGCACCCCTTTCCATTCTTGCTGAGATACTGAGAGAAGAAATTTAGTGGAGAGTCAGGATATTTGCCAGAATAAGGAAAACAATAGAAGAATTGATGCTTTTTAAGTTATGGAGTTGGAGGAGAAAATTGAAAGTCCCACGGGCTGCCAAAAGAACCAGCAGATCTGTGTTGGAAGAAGTGCAGCCAGAAAGCTCCTTGGAGGCCAAGATGGCCAAACTTCATCTCTCATACTTTGAACAAATTATCAGGAGGGACCAGTCGCTGGAGAAGGATGTCATGTTTGGTAAGGTGGAGGGTCAGAGAAAAAGAGGAAGACCCCCAGTGAGATGGATTGGAAAAGTGGCAGCATCAGTGGGCTCAAGCGTGGCAACAGTAGTGAGATTGGCCCAGGATCGGGCAGTGTTTTGTTCTGCTGTGCATAAGGTTGCTATGAGTTGGTACTGACTCAATGGCACCTAAAAACAACAACAATGGATAAGGAATTTACCCCCAACAGTAGAGGCCTTGTGGAAAGCAATATGGAGGTGTCAGCAAAGGCCTAGTAGGATCCTAAATTCCTGCCCCCACTCAGCAGTAAGTAATAAAGTCATCATCACCACCCTCCTTGTTCCAGAAGAAACCTAATGGGGAACCTGGACTTCCACTCCCACTTGGCAGCAGTGAAGAAGCACTCCTCATTACTGCTGCAACAGTGTCAAAGGAGACTTACTAAAAGAGGAGATTTATTTATGATTCCTCCTCTTAATATATGGAAAAATGTCCAGAATGCAAGCAGAAATCACTCAACATACCAAGAACTAGGAAAAGCTCAACTTGAATAAGAAAAGACAATCTCTAGATGCTAAAACCAAGATGACACTGTTGTTGGAATTATCTGACAGGAAATCTAATAAACATCCTTTTTGAGAAGACTTACTGTAACCACTGGTTTCTTGGTGAAGATGCTCATCTCAGTTAAAATAACCTAGTAAATTATAATTTCCATTTAATGAAATATGGTTTTGAAAATGATCACCCAGGATAAGTTTCTCAATAGAGAAACTAGTGACAGAAATCAGTAATGGGTGTTTGTAAAATGGAACAGAAACATTATTCTGAAAACTAAGAATTTAGGAAATAATAATACAAGTTCCACTTTGTCAGCACAACTTATTATTAAATACTTTTTGAGTGAGTTTTAGATGTAGGTTCATTTGTCCATAAATATTTATTTCCATTTTTCCTCAACCATCCTTCCCAACCCTGGCACACACACCATTTAATCACATGGCAATGACTATGCACTGGGTACCTAACTGCTTATAAGCTAGACATATTGCAATATTTTCAAACATAATTATGGATGCTATTTGTGAAAATAAAACATTTGTTGTTGTTAAGTGTCTTTGAGTCAGTTCTGATGTATGGTGACCCTGTATAGGGTTTCCAAGTAGCTGTTGGTGGGCTTGAACTGCCAATCAGTGCCACATCATTGTGAAATATTAAACTTTTTATGTTAAAAGGTGCATTTCCTATTCCCTTTGAACTTACTGTTCTTCCTGAAAGTTATTAATATTTAGTTACTTTAAAATTTTTACATTAATTGTACAGAATTAGATACGTCTTTAAGATGTCATTTTACTATAAATGCTATTCTCTCTTTTTTTAGGCAAAGTTTCTATTGTGTGATTATGTATGAAATAATACCTTGACTCAGAAGCAATGCAAGATTTTTGTAGTTTTTAAAATTTTTAATCTTTGAGATAAACCTGTAAAAATTCTTGTTCTTATAAACCTCATTTAGAAAAGAAAAAAAAAAAAAAATTTGCCAGATCCCAGTAGAATTTCGAGCCTACTGGGCATCTTCAATTGAATGGTTGTTTGTCTTTGCATACTATTTTCTACCTGGTCCTTAATCCTGAGAGAAAAAAAAATTTTTTTTAATTGTGATGACTATATTTTCCTTTAAAGTAAAAAAATAAGTAATTGACTTTCCTTATTTACTTGTTTTACTTGGAGGTGAATCTCAGGCGCGGTTCATGTTTTAAAAAAGAGGGGAGTTAGATCCAGAGAGGGAAAGCGACGGTGTGCTGAAGACTTGGGGGGCACTGGGGAAGGATTGCATGAAGGGGATTGAAAACATGGCAATGAGACGATATATACGTATACGATAGAATGAATGTAAAACTAATGTTCTCCCATGTAAACTATCACATAATTCACAATAAAACATTAAAAAAAACAAAAACAAAGAGGGGAGAGTATTCAATTTTAATACTAAAATGAAGGAAGACAGAAAAGAAGGAAAGATAGGAGGGAGGAGCTAAGAAAGGAAAGGAAGAAAGGAGGTAGGGAAAGGTAGAAACAGAAAAAACAAAAACAAAAACAAAAAACCCAAGCCATTCTTTTCTCTTATGGCAGTTCTTAGCAAGTTCCTATATTTTTAAGGCTTGTTCCTGTCTTACAAAACAAATTAGGCTACCTGTTAGTGCTCTGAATAAATGTTAAAAAAAATTTTAAAATCCAAAATACCGAAAATGGGACTTCTTACTCTGGACTTCTTAGTACTGCAGTGTTATATGAGCTATAGCATGCTGATTATAATAATTTCCTAGTTAGTAAACCACAAAAATGTAGGAAGCAGAAAATTACTTCTAAGCAAAATCAAACCAGTATTTATAGTAATTAAGAGATGAGGAATTTGGGGGTTGGAGCTGAGGACTAATCTTGGGGAAAGAAGAAAGACCACTTAATTAGATGAAAACTAAATTATGGAAATTTGTAGAAAAACAAAACAGTATGTTCAAAGTGGTCTATGTTCTATTTTTATGGTACCTGAACACAGCTACATAGTTCAGACAGCAATATGAGTTTACTCATGCTGAATTTTCTTTTCTGCTTAAATTACAAATTCATTGTGCATGATTAGCAAATGTGGTAATGATTTGAAAAAAATTCTAAACCTTTACAAATTACATTTGAGATATGCTTAAGCCTTATGGAAGTACGTAAACTCTAAAAATTTTAGCATAAAAATAATCTCAATTGCAGATAACATTAATTTGATCTTTAGGATTTGTCAAATTTCTATAAAATACTTGTGGAAATAGCAAGCCCTTAGTTAATTTCAGTTCTCCAACTGGTTCGGCAGCCATCACAAAACAAACTCTGGATAATAAAGATGCAGAACAAAACGTGAAAAGCCAGACTTTCTGGAGAAATGTTTGGAGGGTAGCATCTGTCAGAAATTTCAGTAATGTTAAGAATCAATGGAAGAAGCCAGTTTTCCTTGAAAGAACGTCTAGACTCTGTTTTATAATAAACCCCAATAGTCACAGAGAGCTATAAAAATATATATTGAAAAGTGGCCCACATAACAAGATCTAATATCATGTCAACAGCCTTTAAGAAACATTTTTACAAATATATTTTTGAATGTATTATGTAGTGCATGAGTTGCAAAACATTAAGAAAGGTAGAGTCAAAACAGAAATGCCTCTAGAATTGCCTTCATATACTACTGTTGTTGTTGTTAGTTGCCATCAAGTCGGTACCGACCCATAGCGACCTTATGCACAGCAGAACGAAACACTGACCGACCCTGGGCCAACCTCACTACAGTTACCACGCTTGAGTCCATCGATGCTGCCACTTGGCCAATCCATCTCGTTGGGATCTTCCTCTTTTCCTCTGACCCTCCACCTTACCAAATATGATATCCTTCTCCAGCAACTGGTCCCTACTGACAATATGTCTGAAGTATGAGAGATGAAATTTGGCCATCCTGGCTTCCAAGTAACACCCTGGCTGCACTTCTTCCAACACAGATCTGTTGGTTCTTTAGGCAGCCCATGGCACTTTCAGTATTCTCCTCCAACACCAGAACTCAAAAGCATCAATTCTTCTATGGTCTTCCTTATTCACTGTCCAGCTTTCACATGCGTATGAGGTTCTTGAAAATACCATGGCTTGGGTCACGTACACCTTAGTCCTCAAGCTGACATCTTTGCTCTTCAACACTTTAAAAAGTTCTTGTGCAGCAGATTTGCCTAATGCAATACGTCATCTGATTTCTTGATTGCTGCTTCCATGAGTGTTGATAGTTGATCCAAGAAGAATGAAGTCCTTGACAACTTCAATCTTTTCTCCATTGATAAGAATGTTATTTACTGGTCCAGTGGTGAGGATTTTTGTTTTCTTTACATTAAGATGTAATCCATACCGAAGGCTATGCTCTTTGATCTTCATCAGTAAATGTTTTAAAAAGTCCTCTTCACTTTCAGCAAGCAAGGTTGTATCATCTACATATTGCAGGATGTTAATGAGTCTTCCTCCAATCCTGATGCCATGTTTTTCTTCATATAATCAGTTTCTCGGATTATTTGCTCTGTACAATATACAAATTGGTGGTGGTTGGTGGTTATGTGCCATGGCATCAGTTCTAACTCATAGCGATCCTGTATAGGGTTACCGAGGCTGTAAATCTTTATGGAAGCAAAAATCCTCATCTTTCTCCCCCTGAAGAGCTCATGGTTTTGAACTGCTGACCTTGAGGTTTGCAGCCTGATTTCCAATCTATTTAAACAGAAAGGATTCCATTTTCCTTTGATCTATAACCAATGATTAGTGAAACAGCACTCAAGAAATCAAATGACATATTCGTTGGGCAAACCTGCTGCAAAACACCTCTTTAAAGTGTTAAGGAGCAAAGAACCCACTTTAAAGACTAAGTTGCACCTGACCAGTCATGGTATTTGTAGTGGCCTCATATGCATGTAAAAGCTAGACAAAGAAGGAAGACCTGAAAAGAATTGATACTTTTGATTACAGATATAGTATAAACCATGAACTGCCAGAAGAGCAAACTAATCTCTCTTGGAAGAAGTACAGTCAGAATACTTTTTTAAAGGGAGATGATGCAACTTGGTCTTACCATCTAGTCGGTACCGATGCTATCAAGAGGGGCAAGTCTCTGGAAAAGGACATCATACATGGTAGAGAGTCATCACATAAAGAGGAAGACCTCCAGCTAGATGGATTGACACAGAGACTGCAACAATAGGTTCAAATGTAGCAACGATTATAAGGTTGGTGCAGGACCAAGACTGTTGTGCATAGATAGGGTTGCTTTGAGACAGAGCCAACTCAATGGCACCTAACAACAACATTATAATTTATAATGTATTATACATGCAATTTTAGCTGATGTTTTAGATAATTGAGTAGAATATAAAACTCATTTTGACACCACTAAACATACAGATATAATCTGAACAAATTTTAAAGAAAGTACAGATATTTCTCTTAGGAAAATGACTGTGGGAAGGAGCTCCTTTTATAAGAAAATTATTTTCCAATTGAATATTTTCATAGAATAAAACTGAGAATCATAGTACTTATTGTACCTGAATAGTTCAAAAGTAGATTCCATATACTAAAGATTAATTATTTTATTCCTCGTACCATTTAAATACTTATATGACCTTGTATCATCACTCCTCTGTCAGTTTGTCATACTGTGATGACTTTTGTGTTGTTCTGTTTCTGGGAGTTATGCCATCAGTATTTTAAATACCAGCAGGTCACTTGTGATGGACAGGTTTCAGCAGAACTTCCAGACTAAGACAGATTAGGAAGAGGAGGCAGACTATTTTTGAATGTTGAGCCACTGACAACCTTAGGAATAACAGTGGAACATTATCAGATATAGTAACAAATGAATCTCTCAGGTCGGAAAGCACTCAGAATAGGACTTGGGGGAGAAATGACTCCTCAAAGTAGAGTTGACCATAATGATGTGAATGGAGCAAAATATTAGGGACTTTTATTTGCTAATGGAGCACAACTCAAAATGAGAAGGCACAGTTGCAAATATCCATTAATCATCAATTCATGGAATGTATGAAGTATGAATCTAGGCTAATTGAGAGTTGTCAAAAAATGAAATAGAACACATCAAGATCAAATTTCTAGGCATTAGTGAGCTGAAACGGACTGGTATTGGTCACTTTGAATATGACAATCATCTGATTTACTACATTGGGAATACCAGATTCAAGAGCAATAGTGTTCCATTCATCGTCAAAACATTTCAAGATCTGTGTTGAAGTATAATGCTGTCTGTGATAGGATAATTCCCATACATCTACTAGGCAGACCAGGAGTCCTGATGTGGCACTGCAGGATAAGCACTGAACCACAAGGTTGGTTTGAATCACTAGACACTCCATGAAAACCCTATTCAGGATCAGGATTGCTATGAGTCAGAACTCACTTGAGGACACTTAACAACAATAACAACACCAAAGGAGACCAGTTGATACCATTATTATTCAAATTTACACACCAACCACTAAAGTAAGTGATGAGGAAATTAAAGATTTCTATTTGGAGTCCTGGTGTAGTGCTATAGGCTAATGCACTGGGATGCAAAGTTGTTTGAACCACAAGGTCAGTGGTTCAAGCTCACCAGCTGCTTAGAAACCCTATACAGGTCACTATAGGTTGGGAATGACTTGACAGCACTTTAACAACAACAACAACAACCAACTTCTTCAGTCTGAAATTGATCAAACCTGTAATCAAGATGCATTGATAATTTCTGATAATTGGAATGCAAAGGGTGTAAACAAAGAGGAAGGATTAGTAACAGGAAATGGAAGTGGTGATAGAAATGATGCTGGAAATTGCTTGACAGAATTTCACAAGATCAATGACTTATTCATTGCAAATACCGTTTGTAAATAGCACGTGGACCTCATAAGATAGAATGCATGGGTCTCAATTCACTACATCTGTGGGAATAGACAGCGGAAAGAAAATCTCAATATCATTAGCCAAACCAAGGCCAGGAGTCAGCTCTGAAACAATCTATTGATTGCTCATTTGCAAGTGCGGTCTGGGGCTAAAGAAAATGAAAACAAATTCACAAAAGCCAGAATATGACTTTGAAGACATTGCACCTGAATTTAGAGACTATCTTAAGAACAAATTTGATGCAAATCTAGTCACTGAAGATCAGGAGAGCTTTGGAATGATATCAAGGAAATCTTACAGGAAGAAAGCAAAAAGTTATTAAAAGACAGGAATGAAAGAAAAGGGAAAAATTATATCAGTAGAGACTCTGAAACTTGCACTTAACCTTAGAGAAGCTAAAACAAACAAAATAAGTTAAGAAGTAAAAGAGCTGAACAGAGAATTTCAAAAGACAGTTCAAAAATACAAGTATTATGATGAAATTTGCAAAGATCTGGAGTTAGAAAAACAAAAGGGAAGAACACACTCAGCATTTCTCAAGCTAAAAGAACTAAAGAAAAATTTCCATCCTCGACTTGTAATAGGGAAGGATTCTAAGATCGAAATATTGAATGATGCAGAAAGCATCAAAAATAGGAAGGAATCAACAGTCATTGTACCAAAAAGAATTGGTTAGTGCTCAAACATTTCAAGAAATAGCATATGATCAAGAACTTATGGTAGTAAAGGAAGAAGTCCAAGCTGCACTGAGAGCATTGGAGGAAAACAAGGCTACAAGAATTGATGGAATATAAATTGAAATATTTCAACATTGTGAGGTATTTCAACCTTGTGAGCCCTCTAGAGCTTACTTCACTTGTGTGTGACAAAAATTTTGGACGATAGCTACCTGGCCAACTGATTGGAAGACATCTGTATTTGTGCTCCTTTCAAAGACAGATAATCCAACTGAATGTGGAAATCATTGAACAATATCATTTGCAAGTAAAATTTTGCTAAAGATATTCCAAAAAGGGCTGCAACAGTACATCTATATGGAATTGCTATAAATTCAAGCCAGGTTCAAAAGAGGATGTGGGACTAGGGATATCATTGCTGAAGTCTTATGGATCTTGGCTGAAAGCAGAGAATGCTAGAAAGTTGTTTACCTGATCTTTAATAACTATGCATAGGTTTTTGGCTATGTGGATGATGGTAAACTATGGATAACTTTGTGAAGAATGAGTATTCCAGAACACTTAGTTGTGATCTTTAGGAACTTGTGCATAGATCAAGAGGCAACTGTTACAACAAAACAAAGGGATACTGAATGGTTCAAAATCAGAAAAGGTGTGTGCCAGGGTTGTATCATTTCATCATATTTATTAAATCTGTATATTGAGCAAATAATCTGTGAAGCTGGATTATATGAAGAAGAATGTGGCATCAAGATTGGAGGAAGACTCATGAACAACCTGAAATATACAAACAATATAATCTTGTTTGCTGGAAGCATAGAGGATTTTAAACACTAGTGAAGATCAAAGACTACAGCCTTTGCACTTTAGTGTAAAGCAAACAAAATCCTCAAACTGGATCAATACATAACATCATGATAAAAGATTGAAGTTGTCAAAGACTTCATTTTGCTTGGATCCACAATCAACACTCTTGGAAGCAGCAGTCAAGAAATCAAAGGGCATATTGCATTAGGCAAATCTGTTGCACAAAACCTCTTTAAAATGTTGAAGAGCATATCATTTGAAGACAATGATTCACCTGACCCAAGCTGTGGTATTTTCAATATTCTCACATTCATGTGACTGACAATGAATAAGAAAGACTGTGGAAGAATTGATGCATTCGAATTATGGTGTTGGAGGAGAATATTAAAAGCACCATAGACTCTCAGAAGAACAAACCAATCAGTGTTAGAAGAATTACTGGCAGAATGTTCCTTAGAAGACAGGATGGTAAGACTTTATCTGCCATACTTTGAATGTGTTATTAGGAAGGACCAGTACCTGAAGGAGGATATTACGCTTAGTAAAATGGAAGGTCTGCGGAAAAGAGGAAGAACACACAACAAGATGGATTGACACAGTGGCAGCAGACATAACAATTGTGAGGTTTGCATAGCACCAGGCAGTGGTTCATTCTGTTGTGCATAGGGTCACTATGACTCAGAACTTACTCAATAGAACCTAACAACAACAACAAAATGAACTTTATGTAAAATTTAATCAATGAGTGACTTCTCTTATTGATACTTCAGTGGATTTCAAGTATTGCAAAATTCATTGCTTTTAGGTAAAACCTAAAAAGAATGAAAGAAACTAATTCCACATACCTTGTGCCAGTGATCAATGCATTGTCTACAGCTTCAAGTATACCTTTATTGCCCTACATGTGGTACTGTAGGTGAACCCTGTAAACGTTTCCTCTTTGTCAAATGGCAGGATGCCAAATGCTGCTAGTGGAGACAGCTTGAGCACCACTGCAGGAAACAAAAAGGGCTTTTCTCCCTGGTTCTAGTATCTTTTTATCTGCTTGCCTCTGTAGTGCAAAACATCAGTGAATGGAGCACCCAAATGCTGTTCCCTCCTATAAATTCCACTGCATGGTACCTTCCCATGACAACTTTCCCTGGCACCTCAAATGGAAGCTTTCCAGAAAACCAGTTAGGCAGCCTCCCAGCAAATTTCATGAAGCAGCACCTCTCTATGGACAACATTTCCAGTCATCCTAGAAGGCAGTTTCCTAGAAATTTCTTCTGAGAACTTCTCCACTATCCAATGGGTCATTGCCATGACCAAGCCTCTTCAGTGGTTTGTTCCTTCCTTTGATGCCTTCATTTACATTCTGTAGTAGTGGCTTCTCCCTTTATCTGCTATTCCATAATTCTAGAGTTATTTTTGTCCCTGTGTAGCTAATTCCCTGTTACAGTGAGCAGCAATGGGCTCAAGCATCACAAACAATTGTGAGGATGGTACAGAACTGGGCAGTGTTTAATTCTTTGTATTAAGTTTTCTCTGTTGCAATCATAACAGGTTTACAGTCTTCTGATTAGTTACTGAATGATCTATACCTTCAAACCATTTTAGATTAAAAAATGACCAAATACAAATACTTTGTTTTAAAAACTTATGGCACAATAACATAGGAAATCAATGACACTATCTTAATAAAATGTAGCCACACCATTTTTCTTTAAAGAGACATTAATTTTAAAGTATTAAATTACTACCAAAATAAGATATACTATTTAAAATAATCAATATTAGCAAGCTAATTTGTTAAATCTCGGCTGTTTGTAAAGAAATTTTTCTCAGTGCAAATACTGCTAAAATGCCCACATAGGTAAAATGCCAAATGAAACAAGAATCAATTGTGTACTTTTAAATAGAGGATAATTTGTATACATGTTAGATTATATCATTGAAAGCACTTTTTTATTATTATCTGAATTTTTTATGATATTATCTGAATATAATTATTTAAATATTGTAAATCACATGGGTCAAAGGAAATGTTTATAACCAGTATGACTATCTTGCTTAGCTAAATAAATACATGAGTTAATGTGTCCTTTTACAATTTTCCCACTTATAGTTGCCCTCTAACCCTTACTCCTAGGGGCAGAATTGTTGCTAAATTGTTAAGTGCCCTCAAGTGGTTCAACTCATAGCGACCACATTTCCAAGGACTTGCTGTTGAATTTGGACTACCAATCTTGCACTTAGCAGTCCAGTGCTTATCCTACACCACTACACCAGGACTCTATAGAGTGTCAAAACTTCTTGTTTTTTTTGTTTTTTTTTTTTTTAATAACTTATTGTAGATTTAAGGTTCTTTACTTACAAGCAACAGAAACTTACTATGTTTGCACTAAGCAAATATTAAATGTATTTGAATGTCATTGGGAAGTATGCAAACTTGGCAGGAAGTCTGGAGAACTAGACTCAGGAAAAGACATGAACAAGAACTGCTCTAGGCAGCAGGCATTACTTGAGCAGCCAGCAAAGATAGCTTCAGGAAGAGATAAGCTGTAAGTACTTTTCTGCCCTTGTCTTGTTGTTAAGTGCCATCGAGTTGGTTCCGACTCATAGCGACCCTGTATAGGGTTTCCAAGGAGCGACTGGTGAGCTTGAACCGCCAACCTTGTGATTCAAACTGACTTTGCAGTTCAGCACATTAACCCACAGCGTCACAGCGGGATTTTGCCCTAAAGACCCTTTATTCAGAAGTTCTTGGAGAGTGAGTCCATTTACTCTAACTGAGGTCAGATGCCCATCCCTTGCTTAGAAAAAGAGAGAACATCTTTTTATAGTATCTCCAAAATGTTATAGATTGGGAAAGATAATTAGCACAACAGAAAGTAAATAATATTAGGTGAAATAGGATGAAAGGATATTAGAATTTTTATCCACTAGGTTATTTATCTGTGGGATAAAGATGAGACTTTAAGTGTAAGAAACACTACACAGGGTCAATAGCAGTTGGCTGATTCCATGACACTTAACAACAGGTTATTTATGTATGTCAAATCTTTCATTCCTTCAGCAAAAGAGATTTTAGAAAAGTGATAAATAGAATGCATTCCAACAATAAAGAATTTTAATGGTTGAAAACCTTGTAAACTTAGTCTCTCATAAGGTGTTGTTGCTGTTAAGTGCTGTTGAGTCAATTCCAACCTGTGTTTCACAGTCCAGTGCTGATCCTACAGCACCATACCTATTCAAATGTTAAGAGAAACATTGTCACTTCAAATAATATTAAAGAATTTTTAAGTTCTGCCCTGCATTCCAAATGGTGAAGTATTATAGACCTTAATCCCAGCATACCAAAAATCCCAGAGACTGTAATGTGGTATTGAGCACTACAGTAATTTTTACCTTCTCCAGGAAGAGAAAGGAGGAGTTCTGATGAATGCTTAACTATATTCACAGTCCTAAGGATCCACTTAGAAAAAAAAAAAAAAAAAGGTGTTCAAAGCACAATGAGGAGCCACAATCTGAGTGTCTTTGTGGAACTTTGTGTCTCTTTAGTTATGGAGACCAAACATCCACAATACACTTTTTCTCAGTTTAAACAGGCAAAATGAACTGCAGAAATCTCTGACTTGAAATTCATTTTGCCTGGGTCCTGGGCCTTTTATTGTCTGCTTCTTAGCATGAATCATGTTTTATGGGCCCACAAATCCAATTTACAATGGAGTGAGGAACTTTTAAAATGAAAAAATGCAAAATATTTTGTAGAAATAATAGATGGTTGGAAAAATACAAACAAAATATCCAGAGGTTCAAGGAGTTTTATAATCTAGTTGTGGAGTTGGTTCCAACTCACAGAGAGCCTGTATAGGATTTCCAAGAAGTGCCTGGTGGGTGTGAATCACTGATCTCACAGTTAGCAGTCCAATGCTTATCCTGCAGCACCACAGGATTCCCAAATCTAGCTAGGGAGATGCAAAAAATAGACTGTTTGACTGGATTGAGTGTCATTCTTGCATAGTGGTCATATGGCCCTCTAAATTTTAACTACTTTAGTGTACGTATTGCCAAAACAAACATTACCAAGTAGTGAAATGTAAAGTATGAAAATTAGGATCACATTCAACTAGAAAGAGCTGGCTTCACAGCAAGGTCAATCATTTAAGATGTAAATAGCTGAAAAGAGTAACGAAAAGTGAAAAAAAAATTGAGTGTAAAAGAAAGGTGGTAATGATTATAATGACAGGTCCTATTTTTCTGGTTGATGTTCAGAACAAGTAGAGGTTTTCATATGTCTAAGGTGGGGGTATAAAAATAGACTATGGGAATTTTTCTGTGAACACTGACTATCCTGTACTTTTTACTGATTATGTGGTATAGCATAACTCTCGAGAATAAAAGATTATCTCTTTATACATGCTTCCTTGCAAAAATAAAAATTGAAGAAACAAAGTTTACAGCAGTGTCATCTAAAAAGAATAAAGAAGCTTCTTAAATTAAGGTACACATATTTGAGAGTATACACTAGCATTCCCCTATTTTTCCACTTCACATAATAAAAACTACTCCCTAAATACAGTATTATGACACCACCTACTGGGAATTTGGAAGACAACAATCAGGATATAACCAGGTAACTACTATAACTCTCCTTTCTTCTGGCATAAATATTTCTTTTTAAATTATCAATGAAGTAATCAAAAGACTGCACAGTATGTACACACTGGTGAAGGCATAGAGAAATTTGACAAATTAGCGAATTTTAATGTTAGAGAGCTCCCAGCTCAATCATTTATCATCGCTATTTCAAAATAATCACTATTAACTACTAAATAATTTTTAACTAGCATGATCATACCCAAATTAGAGAAACAAATAATAGTCTTATTTATTAACCCAACACATCATTCAATTAACCTAGAATTAAAGATGAGTGCTTGAAAAATTGATTTGGTTCTAGTTTCCATTAACCTAAGCACAGTAGATTGTCTGAGTAAACATCTGTTGAGTTATCTAGCGTGGACACTGAGAAGAAGTTGATGTGTAGAAAAGAAATAAACACTATTGAAAGGGAAGGGGAACGTTAGGGTTGGGAAGAGGAAGAGAAACTGTGATGATCAACATAACCACCTTATTAGAGAGCCCTACCATAGAAGAATTGATGCCTTTGCATTATGGTGTTGGAGGAGAAAGTGCCATGGGCTGCCAAAAGAACCAATAGATCTGTTTTGGAAGGAGTGCAGCCAGAGTGTTCCTTAGAGGCCAAGATGACCAAACTTCATCTCTCATACTTTGGTCATATTGTCAGGAGGGACCAGTCACTGGGGAAGGATATCATGTTTGGTAAGGTGGAGGGTCAGAGAAAGAGGAAGACCCCCAATGAGATGGATTGGCCAAGTGGCAGCATCAATGGACTCAAGTGTGGAAACAGTAGTGAGGTTGGCCCAGGATCAGGCAATGTTTCATTTTGCTGTGTTGCTGTGCATAAGGTCGCTACGGGCCAGTACTGACAGGAAGGCACCTACCAACAACAAACAACAGAGCATAGGGGCTCACCGGGGGGTGGAGTTTGGAAACTGCTAATTTTGGCAGGCTTGCCAGGAAGTGAGTTTTGGCTTCTATCAGTTTGTCATACTGTGTTGGCATGTCAGTTTCTATGATTCTGAAAGTTATGCCACTGGTATTTTAAATACCAGCAGAGTCACCCATGGTGGACACGTTTCAAATGAGCTTCCAGATGAAGACAGATTAGGAAGGAGTGAAGAACTACTTTAGAATATTTAGGCACTGAAAACCTTATGGCTAGCTGAGAAATGCTGTCAGATACAGTGATGGAAAATACGACCCTCGGGTTGGAAGGCACTCAAAATGTGACTGAAGAGCTGCCTCCTTAAAGTAGAGTTCACCGTGGTGAGGTGAATGGAGTAAAGCCTGTGGAAGAAAAGTCCACGGGACCTTCATTTACTGATGGGGCACAACTCAAAATGAAGAGAAACAGCTGTAAACACCCATTAATAATTGGAATATGGAATGTACAGTGTGAATCCAGGAAATTGGAAATTGTCAAAAATGAAATGGAATGCATAAACATCGATAATTAGGCATTAGTGAGCTGAAATGGATTGGTATTGGCCATTTTGAATCTGGCAACCACCTGGTTTACTATGCAGGGAATGACAAATTGAAAAGGAATGGTGTTGCATTCATTGTCAAAATGAGCATATTCAGGCTTTATCTAAACTTGGCCTCTGAGAATATTTGTTACTTTCATCCCAGCATTAATCAATGTTAATGTTTTATCAATATGTAAGTATATTGTTAATGGGAATGTGTTCTAGCTGTATGATTAACAGTGTTATGAGAATTCTGTAAGCAGCTTCAACAACTTTGTGCTCACCTCTCCACTAAAACAACCTTTACCAAAATCATCCAGTCTTTTGCTCTTATTTGATTCAGAGACAACCCACGCTGGTGACCATTTCCCAATTTTAGAAAAAAAATAATCTCTTGGCTATACTTCTTTCTTTTTCTGCTTTTCCCGCCAACACAGGATTATTGCTCTATAGAACTCAGCTCTGGGCCATCTTCTCTTTCCTTTAACATTACCTTTCCTTTACCATGTTTGTTATTATTGTTGTTAAGTGCCATCAAATTGGTTTCCAACTCATGGCGACCCCTCATAGGGTTTCCAAAGAGCACCTGTGAGTTGAACCTTGTGGTTCACACCAACCTTGAAGTCTAGTGTTTATCATATGGCACCACACCAGGACTCCATCTTATTAAATGTTTATCCTTAATTCCCTTAGCATTAAACACATCTCAGAGTTTATAAAATCTCAAATGTGCACCTCCAGGGGAAAATTCTGCTCTACAATCCAGACTTTATACACAGAATTAAAAAAAAAATGATATCAGAACCAAGTCTATAGGTCTCCTAGATGTCTCTTTTTTCAATGACACATCTTTTTTCCTTTTTAGAATTAATCACTATCCTAATATATATATATAGTCCTGATATGGCACTGTGTGTTTATACGCTGAACTACAAAGTTGACTTGAACCACAAGGTCGGCAGTTCAAACTTACCAACTGTGCCTCAGAAACCCTATACAGATTCGCTATGGGTCAAAACTGACTCCATGGCACTTAACAACAGCAAACATACATGGAAATCCATTTCTTGCCTCTTGAATATATATATAGGAGACTCCTGGTATGGATAAGCACTGGTCTGTGAACCACAAGGTCAATGGTTCAAACCCATCAATTGCTTCTCAGAAACCCTATTTAGGGTCGCTATGAGTTGGAATCAATTCATCGTGGCACTGTAGGACTGCTAACCTCAGGCTGGTAGTTCAAACCAACCAGCTGCTCATCAGAAATCCATACAGGAGTTGACTTGACAGCACTTGACAATGACATATGTATTATATAGTCCTGATGGCGCTGTGGTTAATGAACTGGACTGCAAGATCGGTTTGAATGGCAAGGCCCATGGTTCAGGTTCAGCTGTTGCTCCTCAGAAACCCTATACAGGGTTACTGTGAGTCAGAACCAACTCGATGACATTTAACAATATATATATAAAACTACTGTATTTTAACTGTTCTTGGAGACATCTTTATATCTTTGGGTTTGATCTGTTCTTTTACAAAGAGGAAAAAACAACAACTAAATAAATGAAAGCATACTGTATATACACTTTTGTCTTGCATCTTTGTCAATGCTGTATTTATAAAATTCATTTATGTGGTTTATTACTCATTACTGACATATTACTATTCCACTATATGTTGTTGTTAAGTGCCACTGAGTCAGTTCCGACTCACAGTGACCCTGTTTAGGTTTTTGAAAAGCAGCTGATGGCTTTGAACAATCACCTTACAGTTCAAATCGACCTTGCAGTCCAGTGCTTATCCTACAGTGCTACACCAGTCCTACGAGTAGAAAATAACTCAATGGCACTTAACAACAACAAAAAAATACTAAAATTTATTAGCTTGCTATTAAGGGACATGGGTTGATTTCAGTTTTTGCTTGCATTAACAATTTTTCTAAGAACATTCTTGTACATATGAGGGTAAATCAAAAAGTATTGCTGTTAGCATTTCAGCTCTACATGCACTAGTTTATTCTACACAAAATGTATTTAAACAGGGTTCTGGGATCAGTGGAGGGCTGCAGGTAAGTTCTCTTGTCTTTAGTCTCAATAAAATACTTTCAAACAAGGGTCCAATCTAACCAGTGACTCCCAAGGAGATCTGCTTATTCAGTTAAATTCAAGACAGGTCAGCACAGAAGATTATGACTGTTATTTTGGATTTCCAAAAGGTAACCTTGATAGCTTTTCTTGAAGGACACAGAACTATCATGGGAGCTTATTAGAATTTCACTGGGAAACCTTACCCTATCCACCCTATAGCCTTGATCTTGCTCTTTTGGACTTTTGCTCCCAAAATTAAAAACATTTTTCAAAAGAACATAATTTGAGTCCTTAGAGGATAACTCCCTGTCATTCTGAAGTGGTGTAAACTGAAGAGAGAGGACTCTCCAGGGAGGAGTTAGAAAGATAGAAACACTACTTTCAGAGTGTATAGACGCACATGGAAGATACGTTGAGAAACAATAGCATCATATTTTGAAAGTTTAAAAGTTTCTAGAATTTTGTAAGTAATACTTTTTGATCTCTCCTAAACTGATACATGTACCCAAGTGTCTTTGTTGTTGCTCTTGTTAGCTGCCATTGAGTCAGTCCCCAACTCAGGGACCCCACAAGTTATATACAGCAGAGCTGCTCCATGAGGTTTTCTTAACTGTAATCTTTACAGAAGCAGATCACAATGACTTTTCTTCTGCACAACTGATTGGAGTGTTCAAATTGCCAATCTTTCAGGTGGCAGATGATCACAAACCACTTGCAACATTCACATTCCTTTAAGTATCCTAAGTGAAAATAGACATTGCTGTTGTTGTCAAGTGCAATCAAATGGGTCCCAAGTCATAGCGACTCTGTACAGGGTTTCCAAGGAGCAGCTGGTGGGTTTGAAGTGATGACCTTGCAGTCAGCAGTCATGCTGGCCCTCCACCAGGATTCAAGACATTGATGAGTAATGGGATATTCATAACTGGATTTTTAAAATAGTTTACATGGAACCAATAGGATCAATTGAGTATTCCCATTACTATAGAACCTCACCAACATTTGGTAGTACCAAGCAATAGTTTTTTACCAATAGTGTGTGGATTGGTGGAATCTCATTGCAGTTTTTATTTGCTTTCCTATCTACATTTACCAGTCACATTTATTTATTTGTAACATCAAGTATTTAACTATTTATTGAATAGTAAGATTTGTTTGCTTTGTGTTTGGTATTAGATATATATATGAAGGACTTTCAAAAAGTTTGTGTAGAAACGGAATTACAAGATAACAGATTTTTTTCCAAGAATTTTTGAAGCCCCCCCCCATGTGTGCATGTGCTGATATATGAATATATATTGTATACATGAATATATATATATATATATATAATTTCCCTAGTTCCATCACCAGTTCTTATGCATGACCAATAGCTACTCAGAAGGTTGTAGATCACCCTTCTTAAGAGCCTTCCCTTCACAGTACCTGTACCTGCAGCTGTACCTGCTGGACTTCTCAGATTGACTGGCCAGTAACACCTTCCCGGATCCTCCAATTAATTTCCTAGAATTTCATCATCTCTCAGATCTTTACACAAGTGTGAGTAAGTTCTATTTCTTATTTAAGTGTCTTAGCTCATAATTTAGTTTGGCTATCCTCATTTTACCTAACAGTTATTGCCAGCAAAAATGGTTCCACATCACTCTTGAGAATAATAATCTGGAGTTACTGTCTGCCTATCTGATTAGCATTAAAGAAACTAATGTTGTCAATGTAAAAGCAACACTAATAGTTCCCACCACTAGTCTGTCAGTTTGTCTTACTGTGTTGGCTTCTGTTGCTGTGAGGCTGGAAGCTCTGACACCGGTATTATAAGTTCCAGCAGGGTCACCCATGAAGAACAGGTTTCAGTGGCGCTTACAGATGAAAACAGACAATGAAGAAGAAGTGGACCACTTCTGAATGATTAGCCACTGAAAACATTAGGGACATCAGTGGAACTGTCTCATAATGCTGCACAATGAAATCTCTTAGGTTGGAATACACTCCAAGTAGACTGGGGAAAGTACTGACTGCAAAAACTAGAGTTGACTTTAATGGCATAGACGGAACACAGCTTTCAGGGCTGTCATTTGCGGATGTGCCACCACTCAAAATGAGAACAGCTACAGCATAGCTTAAGGTCATCAGTTCGAAACTACCAGCTATTCCACGGGAGAAAGATGAGGCTTTCTCCTCCTGTAAAGATTTATAGCCTCGGAAACCCGGTACAGGGTCGCTATGAGTCAGAACCGACTCCACAGCACTTAACAACAACAACAAATATCCGTTCATGATCAGAGTGTAGAATGTACAAAGTATAAATCTAGTAAAATCAAAAGCCATCAAAAATTAGACATAACACAAAGACATATATCCTAGGCATTAATGAGTTGAAATGGACAAGTATTAGTCATTTTGAATAGGACAATCATATGGTTTACTAAGTTCGGAACGACAGAATCAAGATGAATGGTGTATCATTCATCATCAAAAAGAACATCTTAAGATTTATCAAGTACGATGCTGTGATAGGATAATATCCATATGCCCACAAGGAAGACCAGTTAATGCCACTATTATTCAAACTTATGCAACTAAAGTCAATGGTGAAATTCCAACAACTTCTTCAGTCAGAAATTGATAAAACATGCAATTAACAGTTCTGGGAGCAGCAGTCAAGAAATCAAATGACGTACCTTATTAGGTAAATCTGTTCCAAAGACCTCTTAAAAGAGAAGAAGTAAAAAGCAAAGATGTCAGTTTGAGGACAAAGGTGTGTCTGATCTAAGCCATAAGGCAACTTTCAATTGCCTTATATACACATGAAAGTTAGGCAATGAATAAGGAAAAGTATAGCAGAATTGAAGCATTTTCAGTGTGGTGTAGGGGAAGAATATTGAAAGTACCATGGCTGCCAGAAGATCAAACAAATCTGTGTTGGAAGAAGTGCAGCCAGATTACTCCTTAGAGGTGAGGATGGCTTGATCTCTCTCCTACTTGGGGCATGTTGTCAGGAAGAACCAGTCCCTGGAAAAGGATATCATGCTTGGTAAAGTGGAGGGTCCTGTAAAAGAGAAAGACCCCCACACACAGATACACCCCAACAGGAGGGATTGACACAGTGGCAGCAACAATAGACTCATACATAGCAATTGTCAGTATGATGCAACACCAGGTAGTGTATCATTCTGTCTTGTAAATAGGGTCACTGTGAGTCAGAACCAACTCAACTACACCGAACCACAATAGCACCACGCTGTAGTTGATAGATTGCAGTGTAAAAACAATGACTGAAACCTGAAATTATCTGAAATTTGCCTATGGGAGACTAATTTTTTGCTGACATGTTTTAGTGGAAATAAAGAATATAAAGGTTTCTTCTAAGTGCACTGAAAAAACATGAAGAAAATAATGAGTTCAGAGTCTTAAAGTCCCAGCTCAAAGTTTGTTTAATGGACAAGAAAGCTTTTGAAACTCTTAAATGAAACCTTCATCTTCTGTAGCCATGATTCCAAAGGGAGACATCATGAAACACAGAAAGGTATTTTATATATGTATTTTAAAAAATGGTCAGAAACAGTGTGGTTTGAAGTCCAGTACTTATACAAAGCCACTGTGCTGTAAACCTACTTAAAATAAATGACAGAAGGAAAAATATTTGCAATGTGTATAATAAAGGGGCAATAATTCCGAATGTGAGCTCTTAGGGATGAACCACCATAAAAAAGTACAAAGGACAGCAGTTAGTTAACTACACAAAATGAATGTACTAAACTGTGTTCACTCACTAAATAAAAACCTACAGAGAAAATAAACTCTTGAAAAATATTAAAGACTGATAATAGTCTATGTTGTTGAACGTGTGAGGAAACACTCTCTTGTGCAGTATTGGTGACAGGGTAAATTGGAATAGCTTTGGTGGAACACAGTTTGACAATTTAGTTAGAAACTTAAATCTGAATATCCAGTAACCCATAAAGAAATTGTTTCGAGAAATTTAGGTGAAAGACAAAATATACAAATAGATACAAGCTTGTTGTTGTTAGGTGCCATTGAATTGGTACCGACTCATAGTGACCTTATACACAGCAGAACAAAACACTGCCCGATCCTGGGCCAACCTCACTACTGTTGCCACACTTGAGTCCATCGATGCTGCCACTTGGCCAATCCATCTCGTTGGGAGTCTTCCTCTTTTTCTCTGACCTTCCACCTTACCAAACATCATATCCTTCTCCAATGACTGGTCCCTCCTGACAATACGTCCGAAGTATGAGAGACAAAGTTTGATCTTAGCCTCCAAGGAGCACTCTGGCGCTACTTCTTCCAACACAAATTTGTTTGTTCTTTTGGCAGTCCATAGTACTTTCAATATTCTCCTCCAACACCATAACTCAAAAGCATAAATTCTTCTATGGTCTTCCTTATTCACTGTCCAGCTTTTGCATGCATATGAGGCTCTTGAAAATACCATGGCTTGGGTCAGGTGCACCTGGTCCTCAAGCTGACATCTTTGCTCTTTAACACTTTAAAAATTCCTTGTACAACAGATTTGCCTAATGCAATACATTGTTTGATTTCTTGACTGCTGCTTCCATGACTGTTGATAGTTGATCCAAGAAGAATGAAGTCCTTGACAACTTGTTTTTTTCTCCATTGATACAGGCTTATAACAAACACCCTATATTATACATTTACAAATAAAGATTGTAAACCCCTAATCAAAACAATGAGATAGATGTATACGTTTTTAGAAATGTTTGTAAGTTTAAAATCACATGTACAGTGGTGTTTTTGTATATGTATTGAAATATGTATAAAGGCATCAACACAAAAATGGTAACAGTGTCTTAACACTGGGTGGTTCAATCCAGTTGTGTAAGGGACCAACTCAAAATTAACTCTGAGAGGGTGGATTTGGTTGGATTATTATTTTTTTGTCTCATTACTTTGTTTTATGTAAGTACTATCTGACAGATTGTGTAGTGTGTGAATGAAAGGATGGACATGAATTCATATTATATATACACCCTGCTGACAAAACAAAACCAAAACATGAAACAGAACCCTTAACAGGTCTCATTGGATAGAAAAGAATAACAAGAATCCAATCAGAACTAGTGTGTGTGCTCTTGAGGCCCTGGGAATAGTCTCTACAAACTACAGACTATCTGAAGTTAGGGACTTATCTAACGAAATTTAACATCTTTACATAAAAAGATGTCTTTGAGAAGAAGCTAGTGTGTTGGTTCTTTACTTGCTATCAAATCCAATTCCACTCTTCTATACTCTGTAATGGAGTCTTGATGTGGCACTGTGGGTTAATGCACTGGATTGCAAAATCATTTTGAACCCCATGATTGGTTCAAGCTGGTAGTTCAAGCTTACCAGGCGCTCCTTGGAAACCTTACACTGGGTCCCTATGGGTTGGAAGCGACTCTGGGGCACTTAACAACAAAATTCTCTGTAATGCTGGAGCTGAGTCTGTGCAAACTACATTTTCTTGATTCTGCCAGTAAGTACATATGGAAAACTAAAAGGCAGGAAAGGGAAAAAGAAACTTTTGTCTTTGCTTGCTATTCCCATCCGTGTTGCCCTAATAATGGCGTACTGTGGACACATTAACACTGGAAGATAGCCACATCAGAAAGATCCGGGATAGCTCTGTCCAATAACACTTCCTATTGTTGTTGTTATTAAGTGCCATTGAGTCGGTTCCAACTCTTGGTGACCCTGTATAGGGTTTCTAAGGAGCAGCTGGTGAGCTTGAACCGCCGACCTTGAGGGTCAAACTGACCTTACATTCTAGCACATTAACCCACAGCACCACACCAGAACACTTCCTGAGAAAATAAAAATGTTCTGAAAGTCTAATGTGACTACGGTTGGTGGTTGTGGTTATGAACCATGGAGTCGGTTCTGACTCATAGTGGCCCTGTATAGGTTTCCGAGTCCACAAATCTTTATGGGAGCAGAAAACCTTATCTTTCTTCCACGGGATGGCTGGTAGTTTCAAACTGCTGAGCTATACTATCATCAATATGTGACTAACAGAATGGTATCTTGTTTAGATCTAAATATCCACATATGCTTTTTGTTATGTGCTGTTGAGTCAGTGCTTAACTTAGCGACGCTATATTGGGTTTCTGAGGTTTAGCTGGTGGGTTTGAACTACTGACATTGCAGTTAGCAGTCCAGTGCTTATACTAATCCTACAGCACCACACCAAGACTGCTGGCTCTCATATTGCACAGTGCATTTCTAAGGTGAATGAAGGGATGGCGAATTCCAAGACTGCACACTTGCTTTATTGCCAGATATTTTAACAGGTTGTGGGGTTACAAAAGTAAGAGATATGTTCTCTCTCTAAAGATCCATATATGGGTGACAGACATGTAAATAAAACTACTTTGAAAGACTTTTTGCCAACATTGATTGTGCAAGATGGATTATAATGGCACTATCAGAGACTGAGAGAGCCATTCTAAAGATGTTAGGACCAAAAGGAAGCAACAAGGAATAAATATAGCCCAAAGAAGTCAGTCTGTCTCATGAAGCCAAAGATGATGAAAATTAGGATTGGGGTTAAGCAGGAGAATCAAATGATAAGAACAAACTGACCATTAGTGAATATTCACTGTGTCAGACAATAGGTGTACTACTTGTAGAAACACATTTAGCACTTAAAATAAATCTGTGAAGACTATATTGTAATTTTCATTTTATAAATAAAGAAATGGAGGCAGCAAAATGGTTACTTAGCTCACGCAAGGTTAACACATAGCTAGTAAGAGCCAGTATCTTAACCAAGTGGTCTGGTTTCATAGCTTTCTCTCTCAGCACAAGAGAGAAAAAAAAAACTAGACTGAAACACATCTGAGTGCCCCTTTCATTAGAGAAATGAGTATCCCCTACTGCTAAGAGAATACAGGTAAATTTAAGTCCTCCACCATTTCACTGACATACCATAATGTAAAAAGCAAACATTTCCTAGCAATAAGACAACAGATTAAAAATTAAAGTTGGAGAGGCATCTATTTAGAGCAAAGATTGTCTAACCAGTTGTTAACTTAAAAGTCTTTTAGGACTACACATGATAGATGATAGTGTCTGGTGCCATTAAGTCAGTTCCAACTCTTAGGGATTCTGTTTAGTTTCCAAGGCTGTAAGTCTTAAAGGAGCAGAAAGCCTCATCTTTCTCCCATGGAGCAGCTGGTGGGTTTGAATGGCCAACCCTGAAGCAGTCCAGTGCTTATCCAATGCACTTGTTTTTAAAAAGCTCATACTTTTAGTTGTTGAGAATATACAAGGAAAAAACAAATACAATTTTTACATGTACAACTCAGTGATATTGACCACATTCTTAGAATTATACATTCTCACTTTCATTTTCTGAGATATCGCTCTCCTCTTAATATAAACTCACTGTCCCCTAAAGATAAGTTCCTATCTGTCAAGTTCCTATTGCCACTTTGATCCCAAACAGTTCTTAAAAGAGCAGTATGCTGAGGGGAGATGCACAAGAACACCCAAACTTGCAGATAGTACCCATTTGACCTAGCCTCGATGGCTTTATAATCAGAACTCAACTAGAGGAAGATTAAAAAACAATTGTTTTTTTTGATAAAGGAAACAAGGGTAAATTGCTACAATTTGATGAACTTGACCTATACTAATGGATGTAGTAGCTCAAAATACCAACAGAAAGGGAAGGAGTCTTTGTATCAAGTACCAATCCTATCCTCTTTGTATACAGGGGAGCTAGGAATGAGTAATTTAGACATTGGCTACCTAAAATGTTGTTAAGTGCCATCGAGTCAGTTTCGACCCACAGTGGACCCTGTATAAGGAGGGGGTGATAAAGGCACAAAGTGACTGGCTTGCAAGTTTTCAAGAGGGAGTTTAAGAGTGTGGGGGGGAAGATACAGTTTTCCTGTTGTCTAGATGGGTCTGGTGAAAAGAGATGGGGATAAGATTACGATTCTACATTAATTGTTATCATGACTAATTGTGACTATCACAACTGTAAAGGTAGAAGTTTTGTAAACAAAAACAAGGGAGTAGTTAATCTTACAGTCCAGAAACAGAGGACCCTAGGACCATCAAGGGAGAAGAGCACAAGCAGAATGTGGGACCGTATCCAGAGAAGCAGTGATACCAGAGATGGAGGCAGAGATGAGAACATGGAGACAAGAGAGAGCAGCCGAGGACTCTATATTCAGGGAGAGAGAGGGACTGTGTGCTGGTGGCTAGAAGGCAGGTTTGCAGAATGTGCTCTTTCATTATTTAAATTATTCTATATCCCTGAGTGTTTTTGTGTACATCTTCACACTTCCCCACAAAACAAACAAACAAACAAAAAAACAACTCACAAAAAACAGAGGGAAAGAAAGAATATACTGTTGAATGACGATGCAGATTGTAATCATTGCAAAGAAACAATGTTACATTGTTCTCCCAGGTTCACACTAAGTTCACACACATACAAACACAAAAAGCATTATACTTAATGCACACGTATTTTACTGTTTAAGCTAAATTATTATTTGCTTTCAAGAATATTTCATGGAATACTTTTGGTTTCAGATTTAAAGATTGTATCAAAGCAATAGTTTCAAGGGTTTATCTACTCTGGCTGGCTCCAAAAAATATGGAGTGCATGAGAATTTGAAATTCTACTTGTATTGCCCCTTTAGAACTATGGAATCTTTAACCAAAATGTTTAGCAATGGTAGTTCTGGCCTCATATGCTTTTGATGCACAACCAATCATTAGACTATTAAAAATAACAGAACCCCCTCCCCCCCCAAAAAAAAAAACCACAGGAATATGGCTTTGGCTTAGTATAGTGACGTTGTATGCCCTTGAATGGGCTCCAACTCAGTTGACCCTACATAGGGTTTACAGGGCTGTAAATCTTTTCAGAAGAAAAGCCTTATCTTTCTTCCATGGAGCAGCAGATAAATTTGAACTGCTAACTTTGTGGTTAGCAGCCCAACTTGTAACCCACTACAGTGCCAGGGTTCCTTGGCCTAGTATAAGAGGGAACAAAGACAGACTTTGGATAATTTCTATAGAAGTTAATGGATTGATGCTAAATAGTGGAAATTAAATAATAATGGATGTATGTTTATAATCAACTCACAAGCCACCACAGTATGACAAACTGGCAGACGAGTGGAAGACAACTATCTGGCCAATTAATTAGAAGAGATCCGCATTTGTACCCATTCCAAAGAGGGTTGACCCACCAGAATGAGGATATCATAGGACAATATCTTTGATACCACATGCGAGTAAAGGTTTACTAAAGGTAATACAGAAATGGCTGCAACCATACATTGACAGAGAATTTCCAGAGGTTCAAACCAGATTCAGAAGAGGACGTGGAATGAGACATATCATTGCCGAAGTCAGATGGATCTTGGCTGAAAGCAGAGAATACCAGAAAGATGTTTACCTGTGCTTTATTGACCATGCAAATGCTTTCGATTGTGTGGATCATGACAAGCTATGGACAACATTGCGAAATATGAGTATTCTGGAAAACATAATTGTGCTCATGAGGAACCTATACATAGATCAAAAGACAGTTTTTCAAACAGAATACGGGAACACCGAAGGGTTTAAAATCAGGAAAGGTGTATGACAGGGTTGTATTCTTTCACCATACTTATTCAACTTGTATCCAAGAAGCTGGGTTATATGAAGAAACATGTGGCATCGGGATTGGAGGAAGATTCATTAACAACCTGTGATATGCAGATGATACAACCTTGCTTGCTGAAAGTGAAGAGGACCTAAAATAATTACTGATGAAGATCAAAGAGTACAGCCTTAGGTATGGATTGCACCTCAATGTCAAGAAAACAAAAATCCTCACCACTGGACCAATAAACATTCATATCAATGGAGAAATGATTGAAGTTGTCAAGGACTTCATTCTTCTTGGATCAACTATCAACACTCACGGAAGCAGCCGTCAAGAAAACAAATGACATATTGCAATAGGCAAATCTGCTGCTCAAGACCTTTTCACAATGTTGAAGACCAGTGATGTCAGCATGAAGACTAAAGTGTGCCTGATGCAAGAATCATATATGTTTAATAACCTCCTATGCATGTGAAAGCTAGACAGTGAATAAGGAAGATCGTAGAATTGATGCATTTGAGTTATGGTGCTGGAGGAGAATATTGGAAGTACCACGGGCTGTCAAAAGAACCAACAGATCTGTGTTGGAAGAAGTGCAGCCAGAGGCCAAGATGGCCAAACTTTGTCTCTCATACTTTGGACATATTGTCAGGAGGGACCAGTCACTGGAGAAGGATATCATGTTTGGTAAGGTGGAGGGTCAGAGAAAGAGAGGAAGACTGCAGCGAGATATACTGGCAAAGCGGCAGCATCAATGGTGAGGTTGGCCCAGGACCAGGCAGTGTTTCGTTCTGTTGTGCATAGGGTCTCTATGAGTCAGTACCAACTTGATGGCACCTAGTAACAACAATATTTATGGTAGTACAATACAATTGTGATTGACTGCTAATCTGAAGGCTGTCAGTTTGCACTCACCCAGTGACTCCATTGGGCCTGGCCTTCTGCTTCGGTAAAGATCGCTGCTGTTGTTATTGTTAAGTGCTGTCGCGTCACTTCTGACTCATAGTGACCCTGTATAGGGTTTTCAAGGAGCAGCAAGTCCAGTGCTTCATCTTACAGCACCACAATCAAGAAAACCCAGCTGTTCCATAACGGTTTTCCTCTGAGTTGGAGTTGAGGCAATGGCAGTGGGTTTGGGTTTTGTTCTATTTTCGAGGGATGGAACTTTCTATGTGTTTTATTGTTGTTTACTAAATTTCTAAGTCTACATATTACACTTTGACTTAATTTACACTTTCTTCACCATTTACGTTACTAACGATGAGCAGCCTCCTCTTGTTATGCCCCAGTTAAATAATAATTAACTGTAAATTCATAGGTTTTGTTATTAAGTGCCACTGCCATTGAGTCCGTTCTGACCCACCGCGACCCTGCACTTCCAAGGAGTGGCTGGTGAGTTTGAGCTGCCCACTTTGCAATCCTGGTGTGGCACTGTGGGTTAATGCGCCAGACTGCCAAGTTGTTTTAATTGCAAGGTCGGCAGTTAAAGCTCACCAGCTGCTCCTCGCAAACCCTATACAAGGTCACTATGGGTTAGACCCGACTCAACAGCACATTAACAACAAAACTTGTCATTCAAACAGACATTGCAGCGCATTAACCCACAGCACCAGACCAGGACTGCAAGTTCATAGGTAGGGATGTGCGAAGTTGAAGGGCCAATCATACCTAATATACTCGATTTTCTTGATGAGGCAAAAGAAAGGCCATCGTTACAGAAGCTGGCATTGAATAAGAGTTGAGGATAACAATGGAGGCTTCAAATGGCCATTGAGAAGAACTGTACATGGAATGAATAGGATATTTGAAATTTTACTATGTGTGTGTAGTATGTGTGTATTCATTTGTATACAGTTCTCACACTATTATTATATAAGTTACTCCTTAAAAAGCCAGTTAGGAAAAGAAGGAATTGAATCTAGAAATTTCAGGAGGGAAAAAACAATGTGTAAATAAATGGTTACTTAACTTCTGTAAAAATCAATGACTCTGACCTTTCATACTCCTCTAACATAAACCCCACTATTACCTTATAACGTTGACTGAATATTCAATAAGGTGTAACCACAATAGTTAACAGGTTAGGGGTGAAAGTGAGGCATGAAAAGGGAAGTGAAGGAGTAAAAACAGAAACACGGTGGCAAAATAGAAACATAATCATGGCACAATGAAAATCTACCTTATTATCACTTCAATCGAAAACTAAGCAAAATAATTTTCAATCATTTCCTTGAAACTGCAAGAGAGAAAAAATACAGACAAGTTTCCAACAAACAAGGGGTCATAAATTAATTGAAATCATGCAGCATCAATGCAAAAATGCCTAAAATGCGGCTAATAGTCTTACTTAGTACCGTTCGAAAACTTTAGTAAACATCCAAATTATTTGTTGGGAATCAGATTGCTCCAATGTTCCTGCATCTGTAGTTCTGGTGTGGGTATTAGAAATTCGCATTCCTAACATATTCCCATGTGAAGCTGAAGCTGCAGGTCTGGGTGCCACATTTTACAAATTACTGACAGTGTTATAGTCATGATTACTTTAAATACGGAAGTTGTTTTGAATATTAAAAGTATTAGAGATGCCTTAGAGGTTCACTTGAAGTTATAGTATTCCTCAAACCTATATTTATAAGAAATTCTTGAAAGTCTTAAACTCAACTCTGAATTACTTCAAACCTAACTGTGGGGAATAGGAACAATTGAAGGATAATCGAAATGCGAGTGACTGAAATCAAACTGTAACCAGCACTGGATAACAGTATTAAAGAATTCCAATTGTTAAAGTACCAGTTATAAATTAAATTTAACCCAGTAAATAATATAATGGATGATTTTAGACCAGACTAACAGCTAATATAAAAACGAGTTGAGTTTCCCCAGGTCTTAGAATAAAATCACTTGTTTAAGTATTTCAGATTTATTATTAGGAACAAAGTACTTTTAAAGTATAAAGTAAATGCAGTAATATTACTTACCTTCAGCACAAGAGCCACATATGATTCCCTGGATGTGTCACTGGAACGAATTTCCATTTTGTGTTTAAGCACTTTGTGTCTTAGTGGTAAGTTATACCCATAAACACAATAAACTTTAGTGTTGAATATCATAAAATACTGAAGAGTTCACAAAAGCCTTGATGATGCATATGAAGTGTCTAAATTTTTGACAGACCTTGAAACCCAATGCAGTATACTAACTCTACTCAGTAGATAATTTAAAACCTAAACCAAAGCACACTTTGATAATTACAATCTTCAAGATCTGATCTAACTTTTATAACACATAGTATCCATTCCTTACCATTAATATCTTAACAGTACATTGATGCTTTTATAAAGAGTATCATATAATTGTTTAATATTTTCATACTCCTACTTCCAATGAGACATTTATAAAAGGCACTAATTTTGGCGTCGCTATAACAAACATACACATGGTATAATTAATATTTTACTATGCTAACAAAATATTATTTATAAAGAAATTTTTATATATTCAAAAATAGGATGTTGGTAACATGATTACCATTAAAGCATTGATTTGCATTCACAATATTACTTCATTAAACTTAAACAGCATTTCCGTCTACAAAATGTTCTACAGATGTTTCTTGTTTGAAAAGGAGGTAAATAAAAGCAGGAAAGATACTCACAACTTCTGTTTAACAATATCAACTTCATTTCACAGCATTGATTAGTAGAGAACATTTTCAATGAAAGTGGTATACAATTTACAAAAATAGAATGATTATATAATGCAAAACATTGTTCTCCATTATGAAGAATAAATGTGTTTGTGTGTGTATGTATATATACATATATAAGTTTTACAATTAAGTAGCCCTTATTCAAGTACTTTTTTCAGGTTTCTCTTGAAATAATCACCTTGCTATATTGGTTATAAATACATAAAAAAATAAAAGGTTAATCTAAGAAAAGTTAAAAAGATTCAGTGTGGTTTGACTTAAAAATCAGCCGCTCATTTCAGTGAAAACATTAATTGAATTCAAAATAGGCTTAGGTGCCACACTAAGTTTAACAACTTAGTAAAAAATATAAATACACTAAAGTGTCAAATATTTAGTAAATGCCCAATGTGCTAACATCAGAGCAAAGTTAAAAAGATTGCATCAATCTGTTTATCACCCAATCTTAATCAATCCCCAGACAAAATTCATTTATATATTAGAGCTAAAATAATATACTAATATATAATATACCTGCTTACAAACGCATAGGTAGCCATAAATAAAACTTTATTCTTTAATTTCATTTACAAGCTACCAAGTATTATGTATTGTACATAATGCTGAACACTTAAGTGGCTGCAGTCATGGAAGGGTCCAGACTGAATGGAAAGTTGTTGATAAAGAAAAGGTAAAAGCAAAGTAATACTGTAACAGAGGGGTGTGGCAAAAGCATGGCTTGCCATAATAAAATCAATCAGATCTGTAATTATACATCAGTTCTGGTTAAAACAAAACCTGAGTGCCATGCGATTCTCAGCGTTATTGTCTTCAGTCTGGCTAAAGTCTGTATAGTCATTTCATCTTTTGCAGTTATTAAAATAAAGAAAAAAAAGTTAAAAACTATAGCAGCAACAAGCATACCCTGTGACAGGAAGGCAAGGGTTAAGAACTAAAAAATGTTTATACAGTGTGTTTCGGGAAAGTGTGTGCACTTTATCTTCCATCAGCAGGAGTCCGACTGAGGGACATGATTCGGGCAAATCGCTCACAGAGTTCATGAGTGGAATACGAAGGTAATTTCGGTGGCTCATGGCAACCTTTAATCTCCGTAGAGCAATCAAGCAGTTTAGGCAGAAAATCTGTCAGCTTTTCTTGGAGATTTGCTGCAAATACAAACAATCACATGTAACTAGAGACAGAGCGAGAGAAATGATCATCCGCAACATGATTTATTCGTTTATTAGCGTGGTCAGTTGACATTTTAACATATATAAAATGTGTGAGTTTTTTTGTTTTTTTTTAAGAAATGGTAATAATAGTGTTCTTCGTTTATAAACAAGAAAAAAAAGTACTGTCGTAAAAATATTCCAGACTATAAGAAACAGTTGATCTTAAGTGCCGTCGAGTTGGTTGTGACCCATAGCGTCCCTGTATAGGGTTTCCGAGAAGCAACTGGTCAGCTTGAACAGCTAACCTTGCAGTTCAAACGGCTTTGCAGTCTGATGCATTAACCCACAGTGCCACACAAAGACTCCAATAATACCTAATGTGACGCTGTGGCTTAATGCACCAGACTGCAAAGCTGTTTGATCTGCAAGGCCGGTAGTTAAAGCTCACCAGTTGCTCCTTAGGAACCCTATACAGGGTCCCTATGGGTTGTAACTGACTTGACAGCATTTAACATCAACAACAACAATACTATTTTGGAGTCTTTGTGTTGTGTTATGGAATAAAGTATCAAAGTGCAAGGTCAGTCTGAGCTGCAGGGTTGGCAGTTCAAATTCACCAGATGCTCCTTGGAAACCCTATAGAGGGTTGCTATGAGTCAGAAATTGACTTGATGGCACTTAACAACAACAACAACAACAACATTATTATAATTGCAACAACTAAGGTGCTATTAGCATTATTTCAACTTACATTCCATTTCTTGTCCAAGGTAGGAACACCATCGATTTCTCATATCTTCCACAGCAAGTATATCTTTCTCCTCCATCTCATCCACCAGTAACAAGGGCAAAAATGGGACGATAAACTCATTCATGATGATGAGGCCATTGTTTACTTCTCGATCCTCTCCAGATTCAAACAATTCTGCAGCTTGCTCATTTAATTTCTTGATAAAATGAGAAAACAAAACAAAGCAGGTTGTTTCTTTTGTTGTTCCTTTTGTAATTAAATAAGTATACCTTTAATACTGAAGATAGTACAAAAGAATGTTTACAAACAGGATCAGAGCAAATGGTAGTCAGGAAAAGCCACCTCTCAACATGTTTGGAAACTGAATTATTTCTTAGAAAAATCTATGCATAAAACAAAGGCAGCAGCAACAAACAGAAAATATTATTGCATTCATGTTCAAATTATATTATACCTATGTCATACTTCATCCTTCTGATATTCTCTGCTTTCAGCCAAGATCCATCACACTGGGCAAATCTGCTGCACAGGAACTTTTTAAAGTATTGAAGAACAGAGATGTCAGCTTGAGGACTAAGGTCCGCCTAACCCAGGCCATTGTGTTTTCAATAGCCTCATATGGATGCGGAAGCTGGAAAGTGAATAAGGAAGATCGTAGAACAATTGATGCCTTTGAGTTGTGGTGTTGGAGGAGAATACTGAAAGTGCCATGGATTGCCAAAAGAACCAATAGATCTGTTTTGGAAGAAGTGCAGCCAGAGTGCTCCTTGGAGGCCAGGATGGCTAAGCTTCGTCTCTCCTACTTTGGACATATTGTCTGGAGGAAACAATCATTGGAGAAGGATGTCAGGCTGGGTAAGGTGGAGGGTCAGAGAAAAAGAGGAAGACCTCTAACGAGACGGACTGGCCAGGTGGCATCATTGATGGACTCAAGTGTGGCAGCGGTAGTGAGGTTGGCCCAGGATCGGACATTGTTTCGTTCTGCTGTGCATGGGGTCGCTATGAGTCAGTTCCGACTCGATGGCACCTGACAACAACAACAACATGTCATACTTCGGACATACTGTTAGGAGGGACCAGTCACTGGAGAAGGATATTATTTTTGGTAGGGTGGATGGTCAAGAGAAAACGAGGAAGACCCTCAAAGAGATGGATTAGCAAAGTGGCAGCATCAATGGGCTCATGCATGGCAACAATAGTGAGGTTGGCCCAGGATTGGGCAGTGTTTTGTTCTACTGTACATAAGGTCACTATGAGTTGGTACCGACTCGATGGCACCTAACAATGACATCATCAGTACTGGAGTTCTGTGCGGCACTTTAGGATAAGCTCTGGCCTGCTAACTGCAAAGTAGGCAGTTCAAGCCCACCTAGTCGCTCCTTAGAAACCCTGTTACTGGGTCACTATGAACTGAAGCTGACTCGACGGCACTTAACAACAACATTACTATTGATATTGTTGCTTTAAGATGTCACTGGGTCAGCTGCAACTCATGGCAACCTTATATACAATAAAAGGAAACACTACCTGGTCTAGCACCCTTTTCATTATCATTGGTATGTTTGAGTCCACTCTTGCAACTGTGCCAATCCATGTCTCTGATGGTTTTGATCATTTTTGCTGCCCTTTTCTAATGATTGCTCTTTCCTGATGATGTGTGTTCAAGTAAACAAGTGAAAGTCTCATCATTCTTAAGTATAAAGAATTTATAAGACTGATTATTCATTCTTCTGGAAGTCCATGCTGCATTCAATATTCTTTGCCAACATCACAATTCAAACATCTTCCTTTTTTATCATAACAGAGGTCAGTTTTTATTTATTTTCTAAGAAAATTATATATTAAGAATGTCCCAACATGTAATTTTAGGTGCACATTCCTTAATCTAAAATTCTAAGAAAATTATATATTAAGAATGTCCCAACATGTAATTTTAGGTGCACATTCCTTAATC
>NW_006408609.1:10344999-10346548 GCF_000296735.1 Chrysochloris asiatica | reverse complement strand
TAAATTAATTTTAAAATTTTAAATAAAATTTAAATCTAGCATTCAAAAATCATTTTAAAAGGAATTTCGGACTCCATATTAATTTTGAGAGGCTCTTCATCTTCTCATTAAATATAAAATGAATGAGCACTGCTACATTCTTCAATATGTTGTTGTTATGTGCTGTGGCGTCAGTTCTGACTCATAGCGACCCTGTACAGGGTTTCGGAGGCTATAAATCTTTACGGGAGCAGAAAGCCTCATCTTTCTCCCACAGAGTGGCTGGTAGTTTCGAACTGCTAACCCTTAGATTAGTAGCCCGATTCATAATCACTACAGTACCAGAGCTCCTCAATATAAAAGTATAAAAATAATCAGTTCTTTTTTATTCCTTACACAAATTCTTATTGGGTGCATGCTGTATTCCAGAAACATTTTAGATGTGGGGTCCCACATGACTAATACAAAGTCTCAAAGAGGTTTACATTCTAGTACAGGGAGGACAAACTTTTCTATATAATGCCATGTTGATAATGTTTAGCCTTTGAGGTCATATAGTCTCTGTTGCAATTCTTCAAACTTGTCATTATAGCATAAAAGTAGCCAAATGACTTGTGTTCCATTACAAGCTTATTTAAAACAACAACAACAACTAAAAAACAAGCAGCAGGTAGAGCATAGGCCACACACAGTTTGTCAACTTCTGAACTAGTTTTTGTTGTTGCTACAAGTTGTCTAGTCAGTTGTGATTTGTAACGACCTTGTTCACAGCAGAATGAAACATTGCCTGGTCTTGCACCATCCTCACAATTGTTGTTACGCATGAGCCTACTGCTGCTGCTGCCACCGTACCAATCTATCTCTTGGGCGGTAGTTTCTCTTTTTTGCTGTCCATTCATTTTACCAAGCATAATCTCCTTCTGAATTTGTAGAACAAAGAAATCCAGGAAATACAAAACATAGATTTAAGAGCTAGCTAAGGAATACAGATACCGTTAGAGCTATACTGCATCTACCGTAAGAGTTCACATCTGGAATCTCTATAATTATTGTAACTTGGTAAACAATTATTATAGTTTTAAAGTGAAATTCAGATTAAAAATGGTATTATTCATGTTTGTACCATACCATTCTTGACTTTGGAGAATGCCGTGTGCCAAGTCTCCCACAGGCATTAATCTATTTTCTAAATTTGAGGTAACTTACTTAAAGCTCAGCTTCAATTATTTATATGAAAAATGGTAGATGATTATCTTCCTTAGAGGTTATAAGGATTAAATAAGATAGAGTCTTTATTTACTAGGAAGTTAGTCCCTGACTTGTGTCAAGATTTTATTCTGACAACTCTGTCATAAATCAATTCTGACATAAATCAAATGTCTCATTTTATTTTTTAATTGTCACCATTTTTTATTACCAGTATATTTATAAATCTGATGTTTATTTGTCCTTGGGGATTGGAAACATTTATATATAAACTTATATCTTTAACACCCATACATAAAAATACACAAATAAAAAAATGTACTCTAACAATGAAAGGAGCTCTGGTAGCGTAGTGGTTACGAAT
>NW_006408609.1:10343846-10344899 GCF_000296735.1 Chrysochloris asiatica | reverse complement strand
TTTCTACTCCCGTAAGGATTTACACCCTCGGAAACCCTGTACAGGGTCGCTATGGGTCGGAACCGACTTGACGGCACTTAACAACAACAACTCTAACAAAGAAGCATAGTTGTATAGCATTGGTATTTTGACAGTTGTGATTTTAACTCCACTTGTCATCTGGATTATCCTTGGAAATGGGGAAGATGTTTCTAAAAAGTCAGAAAATGAATGAGAATTGTCTGTATAGTTCTTTTCTTTTATTCTTCATGTACTTCATGGTAACATCTCACTGCTTCCTGAATCTGCCTATAGACTTTTAGCAAAGTGAGGAGTATTTGGAGTCAGGTTTTCAAGTAACTGAAGCCCCTGATTAGGTACAGAAAAAATACTCCAACCAATCCTTTCATGGTAAAAACTTAAGACAACTTCTCTCCTTCCTCTTCCTCATTATTTCTTCATGATTGAGCATTTCTTTTCTCTTCAAAATCCCTTAACTTCTGATCTGTCCATTCCACTTTGCTATCTGTAAGTGGATCCACATTAGTGATAACAAGTTCTAATTTCAGAGTTCTTGCTATTTGGATGATTTTTCAATCAGTCTCTTCCATTCTATTCCCTTATCAAATGCCTGTAGTATATTCACATAACTTAGCAACCTTCTCCCAATCCCCTGTATACATTTTCCAGGAACTTACTCTGAGGAGTATGTACTAATGGTAAGTCGTATAAAATGAAAAATTAATAAGAAAAACATACTTAAGGTAGTTTACCATAACTTAAAGTTAGTGACTATGTATAATTTTTGGTAATATATAACTTTGGTACCTTGATTTTATTCTATAAGACTTTTCTATCCAAAGTCTTCCTATGAAAAGAGACTTTATGTACAACATAATGAAATACTGCTCATGTACAGGGTTTCGGAGGCTATAAATCTTTACGGGAGCAGAAAGCCTCATCTTTCTCCCGTGGAACAGCTGGTAGTTTCGAACTGCTAACCCTTAGATTAGTAGCCCGATTCATAATCACTACAGTACCAGAGCTCCTCAATATAAAAGTATAAAAATAATC
>NW_006408609.1:10320936-10343401 GCF_000296735.1 Chrysochloris asiatica | reverse complement strand
TGAAAACTTCATTCTTTTATCTGTTGATAAGAATGTTGTTTTGGGGTCCAGTAGTGAGAATTTTTGTTTTCTTTACATTGAGATGCAATCCTTACTGAAGGCTGTAGTCTTTGATCTTCATCACAAGGTATTTTAAGTCCTCTTCACTTTCAGCAAGCAAGGCTGTATCATCTGCATATTGCAGGTTATTAATGAGCCTTCCTCCAATCCTGATGTAACCAGCTTCTTGGATTATGTAACCCAGCTTCTCTATTTGCTCAACATACAGGTTGAAAAAATATGGTAAAAAAAATACAACCCTGTCTCACACCTTTCTTAATTTTAAACCATTCAGTGTTTCCGTTCTGTCCCAACAACTGCCTCTTGGTCCAGGTACAATTAAGTGTTCTGGTACACTCACACGTCGTAATATTGTCCATAGCTTGTCATGATCCACACAATCGAAGGATTTTGCACAGTCATTTAAGTACAGGTAAACATCTTTCTGGTTTTCTCTGCTTTCAGCCAAGATCTATTAGACATTAGCAATGATATCCCTCATTCCACATCCTCTTCTGAATCCGGCTTGAACATCTGGAAGTTGTCTATCAATGTATGCTTGCAGCTGTTTCTGTATTACCTTTAATAAAAGTTTACTCGCATGGAATATCAAAGAGGTCCGATCATTTCTGCAATCTGTTGGGTCACCTCTCTTTGGAATGGGCACAAATATGGATCTCTTCCAATCAGAAGGCCAGATAGTTGTCTTTCAAATTTCTTGGCAGAGATGAGTGAGTGCCTCCTGTGCTGTCTCACTTTATTGAAAGATTTCAATTTTTATTCCATTAATTTCTGCTGCCTTGTTCTTTGCATCTTGGTCTTCCTCCTTCAGTATCATTGGCTCTTGATCATATGCTACCTCTTGAAACAGTTGAACATCAACCATTTCCTTTTGGTACAGTGATTATGTGTATTCTTTCCATCTTCTTTTGATGCTTTCTGCATCATTCAATAATTTCCCCAGAGAATCTTTCAATAACGAAAGTCGAAACTTGAATTTTTTCTTCAGTTCCCACAGCTTGAGAAATGGTGAGCGTGTTTTTCCCTTTTGGTTTTCTGACTCCAGATCTTTGCACATTTCATTGTAATATTTTTTTTTTGAGCTGACCTTTGAAATTTTCTGTTCAGCCCTTATACCTTCTCATTTCTTCCATTTGCTTTAGCATTTCTACACTGCAGAGCAAGTTTGTGTCTCTTCTGACATCCATTTTGATCTTTTCCTTCCTTCTTGTCTTCTTAATGACTTTTTGCTTTCTTCCTGTATGATGTTTATAATGTCATCCCACAACTCTTCTGGTCTTCAGAGTTTAGAGTTTAATGTATCAAATCTGTTCTTCAGATGATCTCTAAATCCAGGTGGGATATATTCAAGGTCATATTTTGGCTTTTGTGGACTTGTTTTTTCATTTTATTCAGCTTCAGTCTGAATTTGCATATGAGTACTTGCCTGTCAGTTTGTCATAATGTGGTGGCTTGTCAGTTACTGTGATTCTGGAAAGTATGCCACAGATATTTTAAGTACCAACAGGGTCACCCACAGTGGACAGGTTTCAGATAAGCTTCCTGACAAAGAAAGACTAGGAAGATGGAGAGATGAACTACATCCGAACATTTAGTCACTGAAAACCTTATGATTAACAGAGAAACACTGTCAAATATAGTGCTGGAAAACAAGCCCATCAGGATGGAAGGCACTCAAAATGCGACTGGGGAAGAGATGCCTCCTCAAAGTAGAGTTAACTGTGATGACGCGAACGGATTAAAGCCCGTGGGAGTAAAGCCTGTGGGACCTTCATTTTCTGATGGGACACAACTTAAAATGAAGAAAAACAGCTGTAAACATCCATTAAAAATCAGAACATGGAATGTACGAAGTATGAATCTAGGGAAATTAGAAATTGTCAATAATGAAATGGAACACATAAACATCGATATCTTAGGCATTAGTGAGCTGAAATGGACTGTTATTGGCCATTTTGAATCTGACAACCACATGGTTTACTATGCTAGGAACGACAAATTGAAGAGGAATGGTGTTGCATTAACTGTCAAAAAGAACATAAAGAAGATTAGTTATGAGGTACAACACTGTCTGTGATAGGATAATATCCATGTGCCTACAGGAAAAACCAGTTAATATCACTATTCTTCAAATTTACGCACCAACCTCCAAAGCCAGTGAGGATGAAATTAAAGAATTCTACCAACGTCATCAATCTAAATTGATCACACATGCAATTAAGATGTATTGATCATTATTGGCAATTGGGATGCAAAGGTTGGGAGCAAAGGGGAAAGACCAGTAGTTGGAAAATATGGCCTTGGTGATAGAAATGCTAGAGATCACATGATAGAATTCTGCAAAATCAATGATTTTCTCATTTCAAATACCTTCTTTAGACAGCTGAAGAAACGATTATACACATGGACCTCATCAGATGGAATACACAGAAATCAAATTGACTACATCTGTGGAAAGAGACATGGAAAAGCTCCATATCATCAGCCAAAACCAGGCCAGGGGCAGATTGTGGAACTGTAATTCTGTAAGATAATGCAAATAAGGCATACAGGGCTCTAATACTGAGATTGGTTAGTTTTCCCTTCAGCTAGGCTTGTTGTTGATGTTAAGTGCTGTTGAGTCAGTTCCAACTCATAGTGACCCTGTATGTGGTTTTTGAGGACTCACTGGTAAGCTTGAACTGCTAACCTTGTGATTCAAACCAACCTTGCAGTGCCACGTATTAACCCAAAGCGCCACACCATGATTTCTAGCTAGGCTTTAAAAGAGCCATTTCAGAATCTGAGATGGAGGATCTCAGGACCATTAGAAAGGAAAGCATGAGTGAATCATGAGATCCCTACCTGAAGAAACAAGGATGGCAGAGGCAAGGCAGAGTAGCTTCTGGCCCTAGGCCAATGGAATGAGTAAAGCTGAGTGCTTAAGGGCAGGAGATTGGCTTGAAGAATGTGCCCTCTGGGCATTCACAGATTACCTGAAAGTTCTTTTTAAAGTGTGCTTTAGCAGGAACCACATAGCTGACAGGCTGAAAACTAGAGTGAGGCATGCCTGCAGTATGGCACATGAAGTGTGCCTGACGGGAGATCTGCTGAGTCCTGTGCTGGTTTTGATCCTGAATTGTACTCTGTTCACTTTCCTAATAAACCCCATAATTGTGATTATTGTTATGAGCTCTGTGTGGCCATCCCAATGGATTATCGAGCAGAGATTAGAAGCAGAGAGTGCTGTGGGAGGGATGGTTGGTGTCAGAATAGGGTAAAGAAGGTTGTAGGGTGAAACACTGTCTGACCACTGCTTCATAGGAATCAGTCTTGGGCTGATTTTGAGTTTGATTTTCTTTCCCCCTTGGGAAGCCAGGGGAGGATTGACATGGCTCCCACATGGTTCTTTTTTTTTTAATGTTTTATTGTGAATTATGTGATAGTTTACACGGGGGAACATTAATTTTACATTCATTCTATCATATACAGTTTTATAGCCATGGTTCCAATCCCCTCCATGCATCATCAACCAACCAAAGGGTATACCCTGCAAGCCTGCCCCCTATACTACCCCATCCCCGAGTCTTCAGCACACAGTCGCTCTCCCTCTCTGGATCTCAAGTCTCCAGCTGCTCCATTGCTCCACGTCTTCGTCTCTGCCTCCATCTCTGGCATCACTGCTTCTCTGGGTAGGGTCCCGCTCTCTGCTCTTCTCCACTGATGGTCCTAGGGATCTCCGCTCCTAGATTGAAAAGTTAATGACTCCCCTCCTTCCTATAAAACGTCTGCCTTTACATTTCCAACCCTCACAATCAGTTCTGATAACAATTATTCACTATTGTATCACAAGAGAACTATCTGCATTTCATCTTATCAGCCCTGCCTAGACAGATTGGATATTACTCAGTGGAGATTCTAACTTCCTCCACGCCCTCTGGATCTAGGTTCCCTCTTGAAAGCTTGTAAGCCAGTCACTTCTTGCCTTTGTAGCCCCCCGCTTCCCATTTTGGGTAGCCAATGCCCAAGTTGCCCATTCCTGTCTACTCTGTGTGTGGAGAGAGTGGGAATGATTCTTGCTGTAAGGATTTGTTCCCTCTTTTGAGCTACTGCATCCATAGGTGTAGGTCAAGTTCATCAAACTGTATCAGATTACTCTTTTTTTCCCTCTTCTTTCTTTTTCTGGTTGAGCTCTGATCATTCAGTCATTGAAGCCAGGTCAAGTGGGTATTATCTGCATCTGCAAGTGTAGGTGTTCTTGTGCATATCCCATCTCTTATCAGCTGGCCGCTTGACTCTCCACTCTAGTTCTCTGTGGCTATGTCACTGACTCTGAGCCCAAGAGTCCCCAGGTCTTGCCAGACTGCTGGCCAACCAGGTCTCCCTCCAGGTTCACAGGTGTCTATTGAACATTGTAGGCTTTAGCTTGCCGCTTCATTGCTGTTTTTCCCTCACTTCCCCTTATCGGTGACGAGCGTGGTCACCAATCAGAGCGTCCCACATGGCTCTTAGGGTATCCAAAGAAATGTGTTATCATCCTGAAAGTTTTGTTTTAATTTAATTTCACTGACGCAGAGAATTTCCTAAAATATCTTAAATTTAAGATGCCCCAAACTAACTTTGTTCATCCTTTTTAGATACCCAGTGGCAAGCAAAGCTAGAAATTCAGGCAAGTTGGACTTCCTTATTTTCCTCTTTTCACTCATCCAGTGGTTACCAAGTTCCTTGACTTCATTTTCTTCACCATCTTCTATACCCTCTTCTTTATAGCCAATGCATTTTCATCTGAGCTCATATGCTCATTTTCCTTTTCCTGTCTCTCTCTTCTCGGCATCTTGATTTCAATCTTTACTTCTTTCCAGTCATCATCTAGGATACTACTACTGCCAGAATTATTTTCTGAAATAATTGGCAAACGTGGCTATACCACACCTAATCAAACTGACAACTGCTCTTAAGTATGTGTACAATAATGTGCAAACACATTAGAATGGCACATAAGCTTCTGCATAATTTGACCTGAATAAGTACTGCCAACTTTAAGACTTCACTTAAGCCTACTCTTCATAACCTAACCTTATTGAAATTGTCTTCAATTTCTGTCACAAGCTCTCTATAACTTTTCATATAGGTTTCCCATATTTATCTATCAAGATCCAAATGAGTTTTCATCTTATCTGTCAGTGTCCTCCCTGACAATTCCAATACATTCTGAACATTTCTTACACGGATACCTACCCCAGAACATAAAAGTATTAGTTTATGTCACTCACCAGATAAAGTTCTCTGAGGACTGGGAATGTGTATTACTCATCTTTAAAACCAGACAGTAAATACTCAACCAGTAAGAAACAGTAAAATCATCATTATGTGGTTCAAATTAAATTACATAAATAACAAACTAAGTGTGGATGGTCAATTATCAACAAATTGAAAAGAGACACAGCCTTAAAACACTTTAAAATGTCTTTAAAGCAACCACCAAGTTTTGATTACATGTCTATATAAAATCAATTTTACCAAATTATTTCCATATGCCAATGTTTTAAGTTAAATAACAATTGTTCTAATAATCCAATGTTTATTTTATATATTTATGTAAGTCTTTGTGAATGATTTTTAAAGCTGAAATGTATATAAAATTCAGTTCCACCTTCCCAGGGGTAGATTCAAAATGCTTTTGAAACTGGCAAAACTGAGAAAATTATCACCAGTGAACATAAACCATCACACAACTGAAGTAAAATATATTCCCAAATGCAGAAAAATAAACTGAAAGAAAAACAGTAAGATCATGATTCAAAAATCATGAAGACTTATTGCAGACTTAACTAGTGCACAGTATACATTTGAAAGAAAACATTGCATCAGCACATCCACTTAATGTTGTTTACAGTACACATAAACCAAGGAACAAATCTATGGAGGCTCAAACATCCAGATACTTTTGAATACCTTCTCCTATATTCAGTTTATTTTAGAAGAAGAAATATATATACATATAACTTATATGTTTACAATGTAGAATAAAGCAGAATTTAACTAATAATGAAATCTAATCAGGAAAATGTGAAATTTGTGGTTTGACATGCATGTTGACTGATTCACGGAATCTCTACAAAGTACTTGGACATCTAAAGAATAAACTGTTTCAAACAATTGCTAAGGTGTACAAAAATGTTTGTACCAACACTAATATTTCAGCATATACTGAAAATGCTTCAGGAAAGAAACTAACAACAAATATGTACAAAAAATACTATTACACAATGAATTATTTACAGTAAATACACAATCCTTTATATAATCTTTGTAAAAGCTATTATTAATTCTTTGTATAACAAATATGATACTTCCTCATGCTCTAGGCAATCCCTTTGCTTCAGCCAAAAAAAGAAGCTGGTTGCAGTGAGGAAGAAATCTAAATACAGGAACTTAACAGTTCTAATTGCAAGAAAATTTCTGATTTATCACCTATAAAATTTAGGATCCATAAAGAAAGAAGGATAAAGAAATAAATGTATGCCTCATCTTAAAAGCGTATGTGTTGTATACATTTCTACTGAAAGAAAACATTGCACTAACACATCTAAGAGTGCTATACAGTACACAGAAATCAAGTAACAAACCTATGTAGGCTTAAAATTCCAAACACTCTGGAATAACTTTTTATATTTAATAATGCAAAATGAAGTAGTATTTAGCTAAGTAAAATCTAATCAAAATTTACTGAGTTGATTACTGATACATGAACCTGGAAAGTTTGCCCAGTGTAAGACAAAATGGTCATGTAAACACATATGTTATACATTCAACTTACTAGTAAGCATTCTCTTCTATAATGTGATATTAATTCTTCATCGTGTCCTCTGTATGGGCCTTTGGACATGAGTTCTTTGTTATTCTGATAAGCACAGATAAGGAACAGCAAGGAATCTATATAACTTAAAAATTAAAAAGGAACACATTAGTATTTTACCTTTGCAAAAAAAAAAAAAAATTAGCTACATTATAAAACATTCAAATTTTGATTTTCTAGAACAACATGACAACAAAAAGTATCAATGGACAGACTGAATGCCTCACAGCACCTCCTTATCTTCTTAACACTAACAAGTGAAATAGTTAATAGTTAAAATTTAGGAATATAAAGCAAAAAAATTGGGGGCTATAAAAGAAAAGACTGAAAGAAAATGACTAATACTTATGAATTGATATTGTCCTCTTAGATTCTTTTCTGATGTTTTCCTTTTAGACTCAAAATTATGACTGATATGAAAAACAATAATTTACTTGTTAAATAATGTAAAGCCATTTCTAAGTGAAGAAATATTTTTTCATCACAAATATTTGTTCACTTCATTCTTTTCTTTGTGTAAGCACTGCTCTACACATTCATAAAATTATGAAGGATAGGCGGAGAAATTATCCAAAGAAAACAGGAGAAGGTGAAAAAGGAAAAAAAAAAAATCTAAATCTGGTCTATCTGATGAGACTGAAAACAACAACAAAAATCTAATATAAAAGGCTGATTGTGTAATAGATAATCTGAGTATTATTAATATAAAACTGTAATGAATTTCAAATTAGGAAATGTTTAATAGAACACTTTACTTTTCTCTAAAATAATTAACCTTTCTTAACACATTAAAGGAAAAAAATAACAGCACATCCATGTATTAGGGGCTTTCAAAGTTTGTGGAATAATGGAATTATAAGATAATGAAATCTCTCCATGTCCTTTTTGAAGATCCCTCATGTGTATAATATAAATATGAAAGGTGCTTTAAGGTAACTGCTTTGTATCAGTTTTTCCACTTTAAAACATTATATTGTAGATTAATAAAGAAAAATATAATAACCTATAGAGTGACATATTTCAAAGAAACAGGAAACTTTAAATTCTATATTGCCAATCAGTTTTAGTTTGTTAGTTTAATGTGCTGTTATAAAAGTAAGCAATTCTATATACCAACTGTTAAATTTAAAATGATTTGGAAGTTAATACACACAGTTGGGATGATCAAATTACACAACTGAAACTGTATCATAAAATTGAAGCTTTTTAAAAACAAGCATTTTAAAAACTGACTTAGGAATTTGTTTTTAATGAAAATTGGAGTGTAAAACTTTATTTTGAAATCATCTGAATATAATCAACTAATGCAGTCCAGCGCATTAACCCACAGTGTCATACTCCAACTACTATAGTTGAAGTAATGAAACTAAAAAGCAACATTTAATAAAGATATTCTGTATTACTTGTTACCTTTACTAATTTTCTATTTAATCCTTCCAGGTTAATAAACGTTTACTATAATTTTGACTTTTCAAAAAATTATATATTAAAGAACTAGTTTGTCAATTGTAAAATATGAAAGTACTTCTGAGATGTATTTAAAAATCCTTTAATAAATGCTGAGAAAAACTGATGTAGGAGTTATGCAGGTCACTAGAAAGTGACAGCTTCATTTAAAAAATTCTTGTTCAGTGAGATAAATGGCTAATATTTTTTTTACTTATCTGATTATTTAAAATTATACAAGAATACATAGATCTGTATTTTAATTTTTAGCTGCCTAATTAATTATGTGACTTGACAAAGATACTTCATCTTTGTGGAGACCTATTTATCTGCAAAATGAAAATACCTTCTTTGATCTTAAGATATTCTATTCAATTGCAAAGTCATACTAGTAGTTTTGTTACATTAGTTCAAATCTCAGCAAACCTAAAATAGAATTTGTATTAAGAAAAGGGGAGTTCTGGTATGGTGCTGTAGGATAAGCACTGGACTGCAAGATCAGTTTGCAATGGAAGGTTGGCAGTCCAGACTCACCAGTCACTCTTCAGAAAACCTATACAGGGTTGGTATGAGTTGGAATTGACTCATGGCATTTAACAACTTTAAAATAATAAACCTTGACCAAAATACTACCTCACAGAGCAACTGATTAAAATAGTTTTCTGTGTCAAGGACCAAAGGGCATTCTCTTATTTATAAATGCTACAATGACAAGAACTTTAATAATCTGTATTCAAGTATTAACACTACTTTGAAGTTCTGAAAATTGTAATAGCCTTTTTTTCTAAAGTAACACTGTACTTAGAATTTTCTGCAGTGATGGAAATGTTCTCCATCTGAGCTGGCCAATGTGTTAACAATAGCTAAATATGGCTACTGAGTATTTGAACAGTAGTTACTGTGACCCAGAAACTGAATTCTATGTTAAATATCATATTGAACATCACAGCTCTAAATTTTATTGCCATAAAGTATAATACTGTATATCAAAGTTTCTTGTACTTTACATAGAAAGAGAAGGTTGAAAAAAAATTCCATTAATCTTTATTTAGCTGCAATATGACATTGTTTTTAAAAAATATTTTCTCAGAAACAAACAAAACAAAGAGTACTCAAGTATATTAATGATGTGTGCCGCCTAGTCAATTCTGATTCATAGTGACCCTATGTAGGGTTTCCCAGAAGCAGCTGGTGGGTTTGAACCACTGACCTTGCAATAAGCAGTCCAGTGCTTATCCTACAGTAGCACGCCAGAATTCCAATCAGTATTAAAGGATATGAATTAATAAATGAGTAAAAACAATCTGAGTTGGTAAATTAATCAAGATTCATCCTTCTTAACAACCAATTACATGTAATAATTTTTAGTATAATTATTAGAAAAAATTCCATTAAAACAATTTAAATGAAAAAACAAGCTAAACTACGTTTACAGTCACATTACTTAGCATATGCTACTGTTGTTAAGTGTCACTGAGTCAGTTCTGACTCATAGTAACCCTGCATAGGGTTGTCAAGGAGGGGCTGGTGGGTTTGAATCATTGACCTTGAGGTGAGCATTACCACAGGGATTCAAACAGTTCATGGGAAAATGAAGTTTCATTTTTCTATGAACCTTTTGAAATTCTTTTTATAATACCTGGAAATTCAAACAAAAAGTAAGATTAGATCATTTTTGTTTTGAGGTCTAGATTACAAAAATACTCAGTTCTAGGTTTCTACTGTAATGGTTGGCAACTGATTAAAAACAAAGATACTAATAGTAAACTTACAATGTAATTATTAAAGTATCTTAAATGTATTTTGTGATGGATACATAGAAACTCTCTGTAGCATCTTTGAATTGTTTCACAAATCAAAAACTATTACTTAAAAAGTGTATTCAAATGTATATACCGTGAATAAAGCCTTGTCTTTAAATGAAGTCATATTAACCAATTTTAGTACAAAAATTAACATCTTCATATTTTCCTTACCATTCTCTTTGAAAATTTTCTAGCCCAATTATGAGATACATAGTTGTTTCCCTGAATCTCCTATAATCTTGATGCCACTCCTATAGTTAAATGAGAATATTAAAAATAGTCAGAAAACAAAATAGAAATAAACAAAGCTATGAAACAGTTCTCTGTTTGAATGATCAGAGAAGCAAAGGGTTAACAGAAGCAAAATTAACAGAAGCAAAAAATTAATTGAGAAGCAAAGATTCAAAAGAAGCAAAGAGTTTCAATTTAATACAAATTAAGCCAAAGTCAAGATTGTTAATTTCTGACTCACAAAACTATTAACACATTAATAAACATAAAATTAGACATTGATGAGGAATTAACAAAGATATTACTAGGATATAAAAATCATAAAAAATTTTCAGTATAAAAGATATTATTAAGATACTACTAAAGTGTACAACACACTTGACTATCAGCAACATTTTCATGTAGAGAACTGAAATAAAGGCACACAATAGCACTAAATTAGTTGGAATTGACATAGGATAGCTTTAGAAATCAACAAAATCATGATTTTCCTAACTTATTTTATAAAAATGGATTCAAGAAAAACATAAAGTAAAATTCAATACATAAATAAGCTAAAATATTGTTCTTAGGTATCAAGTCAGTTATGACTCAGTGACTCAGTGCACAAAATGAAACACTACCCAGTCCTGCAACATCCTCACAACAGTTGTTAGGTTTGAGAGTCCATTGTTGCTGCCATTGTGTCAAGCTATCTCACTGGGACTTTTTATGGCCGACACTCCACTTTTTTGCTGACCTTTCATGATGTTATTATTCTTCAGGAATTGGTACTTCCTGACAGCACATTCAAAGTATGAAGAAGTCTCAATAGGCTTCCTTTAGAAAAGCATTTAGCTGTACTTCTTCCAAGACAGATTTGGTGGTTCTTCGGGCATTCCATGGTACTTTCAATATTCTTCACCAACACCATCCTTCAAATGCATATATTCTTCTATGACCTTCCTTATTCATTATACAACTTATACATGCATGCGAGGTGATTCAAATGACTGTGGCTTGGATCAGGAGTACTTTAATTCTCAAAATGATAACTTTGCTCTTTGAAACACTTTAAAGAAGTATCTGGCAGCAGATGTGCCTAACACAATACATCTTTAGATTTCTTGACTATTGATTCTATGAACATTGATTATGGTGATTATGGATCCAAGAAAATCGAAGTCTTTGACAACGTCAATTTAGTCTCCATTTATCATGATGCTATTTATTGGTCCAGTTGCGATGATTTGCAATTTATATATGCTGAAGGCTCTGGTCTTTGCTCTTTATCAGTGAATATTTCAAAAACTTTTCACTTCCAGCAAGCAAGGCTGTGTCATCTATATATCGTATATTTTTATTGAGTATTTCTCCAATTCTGATGACATGTTCTTCTTCAAATAATTCATACTTATTCAGTGTGTGTGCTCGGCATACACACTGAGTAAGTATTGTGAAAAGGATACAACCCTGGCACATTTCTCCTGATTTTAAACCACTCAGTATTATCTTGTTCTGTTTGAATGATTGCCTGTTGTTCTATGTACAGGTTTCTCATAAGCACAATTAAGTGTTCTGGAATTTGATTCTTCACAATGTTATCCACAGTTTGTTGAATACCTGTGCATAGTCAATAAAGTATAAACAAATTTATTTCTGGTATTCTCTGCTATCCCTAGCTCCATGTCTTAAAAGAAAAAATAATCCTTTTTTTGGTTTCATGACACCATATCAAATTGATTCTTAAAATAATTATTAAAGTTACTAATATCTTGGGAATTAACTTAGAAATCTAATTTTTACTTATTAGCAATAAGTAATTCAAAATTACAAGAAGGTCAATGAATTACTGAATCCTACAATCTATAGTTCAACCATGAAAAAGACACTCTACCTCATATTCCTCCAAGTTTACTTCTTCAGGTTTTATCATTTCAAGTTTTGCTTGAGCAACTTTCATTATATTGTGACACCTTCAAATAAAAGAAATGCATTCTTAAATCAACAGCAGTATCCATAAAAACTGAAAAAATGTGTAACATAAAATTAAACTACCAAGCATGCAAAAATAAAATAGATTGCCACCAAGTAATATTTTTTGAGGAAATAACCTCTAAGTAGTCTTAAGTGAAAAATGTGTATTTTGTATCAATGTTAAATAGTTAGAAAATATAGCATCATCAATAATTCTTACTCAAATCTACAATGTTATATCCATCATGTAAGATAAGACAGACACTGAATTTTGCTTTTCTACTAAATGGCATTATCCTTAAATAGTAATAAGGAAAACTCCAAAATGTGTCTATCATATCTGGTAAGGACGATAACATGAGAATAGATTTTGTGATCAGAAATACTGCTAAATAAATGCCCACAAAAATGTAATCAATTAATTTAGTATTTCTGTTTTTCAAGTAAGAGAAATCAGGCTACCAAAACAGATTGACTTGTGATTCCCAGGAGAGATAAATGCCAAGGATTAAAATGTTAACACATCTTCCCTGAAATTCAATAAAATGCAACAATTGGAACATAGAGCAGTGACAGTCAGCTGATAAGGGCAATAAAAGTCATTTTCTGAGCACCCTGCAGTCATATGTAGTACTAGCTAAAATTCGTCAAGAATTTACTAAATCTATTAGGTAACATTCAAAACCATTTACTTCTGCATAGCAGACACATGATGAAACAGGATTTGAATCCAGATTTGCTTTTCCTCATATTCTACTCAGCTACACATTTTTAAAGACATATCCATAAAAGGATAACCATTTTATTTCAGAATTAAAATACAATTACAATGATTTCCAAGATAACATAAATGCTTCTGTATTCTAAAATAACTTTCTATATCTTAGACTTCTGCATGGAGCGTAACTAGATTTTGTCTCATTCTAAGTAGATTAAAGTATAAATTTTAACAGAAAACAGTGTTAAGAAAAAACACTTTTTTTTTTTTTTTGGAAACCCAAAATTAATTTAAGCATTGTATGCCTTATCTTTTTGTGAGATGACAGCAACACTGTATAGGATTTTCGAGAAGCAGCTGATGGATTTGAACTGCCAATCTTGTAGTTCAAACCAATCTAGCAGTCTAGTGCTGTGGAATAAAAATACTGGAGTGCAAGGTCAGTTTAAACCACAAGGTTGGCAGATCAAACTCACCAGCCGCTCTTTGGGAACCCTATACAGGATTGCTATGAGTCAGAAATGACTTGACGGCACTTAACGACAACAAAAACAACTATAATAAAAAATAATCTAATTCAAAAGTTTCATTCATAGTGCAGAGGTTAAAAATCTACCCCATTTAAAATATTGCATCCCATTACGCAGCTTTTATATTATACTCTCCTTATATTGTTAGCATGGTGTGTTGTTGTTGTTAAGTGCCGTCGAGTCGGTTCTGACCCATAGCGACCCTGAATAGGGTTTCCAAGGCTGTAAATCTTTACGGGAGCAGATCGCCTCATCTTTCTCCCGCGGAGCAGCTGGTAGTTTCGAACTGCTGACCTTCCGGTTCGCAGCCCGATTCGTAACCACTACGCTATCAGAGCTCCTTATATTGTTAGCATGGTACCTTGGCTAAATATTTAAATTTGCTAAACGACTGAAGTTAATTTTTCAGCCTAAACATTAATAAGGCCATTATTACAGACTCCAGAGAAATTACAAAATAGCTGCTAAAATTAAGTGTTGTATTTATTTTAAAAATATGTTTCTGTATGTACAAAAACATTTAAAGTCATACCGGAGATTTAAAAAAAGAGAGAGAGAGAATGAACAATATTGAGCATATGAATTCGATATTCTGTATTTCAAATTACCTTTCATCAAAACTCAAATTTCTATCTCCAAACTGTTCTAGCAATGTTCTTTCAATGATTTTCTTTGGTGCCTGATTCTGGATAAAGTAGACCACTACATGGTGTAAACGATAATCGGTTTCTGGTGGGGTATCTTCTTGGGCCAACTTAACCAATCTTGAATACTCCAACTTTATTGCCTAAAAAAATGAAATAAAAATGCCAATTTAGGTTAATTCTAATATTCTAAATCCCTCAATATTGTAAGTTTAATTATCCCTAAATTCAATTTGTTTCCTTTGTTAAGTTTTACAAACAACGTAGTACATTTAAAAATATTGTCCCACATTTCATAGTTCATATTATTTTCCAAATTACTCACCACTATTCAAATACTGTTTTTGTTGTCATACATTTAGGCTTACTACTAAGTGAGTAATTCTGTTCAAAGTATGTCTTCACAGCGTAATTACTGAAATTTTATCTCCTATTCTGATTACCTCTCCAACATCAGAATGGTATGCGTTTCTAATATTCCAAATGCTAAGGTAGAAATACAACTCCCCAGGAAATACATATTTGAAAGAAACTATCTGGCTTTTGAATGTGTAACAAAAGTAATTACCTTTGAACTGAGTGGTTCACAAACAAGAGATGAAACAAGTCCTGATGTTGTAGCACAAAATAAATCCCTTATTGCTTAATCAATGTTTGAATTTTGTTAGTATAATAATTATTAATGAATGTTATCACTAATATTATCTTGATTCTTGAACTTACTTTTTCTTTATTAACAGAAACACCTCAGAATCTACAGCTACTTCCACTGGGGAATAATTAGTACAAATTCATATTCCATATATGATTTTACATATAAGTAATTTGTAAATTATTTGCTGTTATAGAAATATAGAAATCAAACACTGTTGAATAGACGTTCATAGTTTAAATTATAGATTTTATATTAATTTATGTAAGACATTTAAATTTTATCTCAATTAATCATAAAAAAATATTGGCTTATATGTATATCCAAAATATATTACCAAAAATGCATTCTCTTTAGAAAGGATTTTGGTTTTGTTTTATGTGATTCTTTGCTATCTAGAAATGATAACATGTCTGGCTGCATTTTATAGAGGGGAAAAACATTTACTGATAAAGTTTGAATGAAATATCTATATTATATTATAATTCAGTAAAGAGAAGGCTAGTAAGCTGATTTCATATAGTTTAGTATTAAGAAGAGTAAGAAAATTATCTTTATAGTTAATAAATTATTATATTATTCCTTTGAAGAACCTAATTTGCTTTTTGTAAGAATATGCAAGTCCAATTGCTGTAGTTAAAAACAGCCATGAAAATTAATGTTGACATAAAAGATTCTAACACATTAAACACTTAAAACTCTTAAAGACTTTTTTTTAAATTTAGATTTATGCTGATGAAAAGTGTTGTTTTTGTGTGTGTTCTTTCCATTTATCCACTATTTTTTAAAATTTAAAACTTCCATTTTAGGAAGTTTTCTGAGTTTTAAAATATATTGGCATCATATCCGGTTCTTTACGTTCTCAGCAGATGTTCCATCCTGGTATATTTAGCAGAGCTCTACACACTCTGTCATTATGAGTAAAGTTAGCACTGCTGAATTGGTTCAATTTGTCTCACACTACCTCCTCAGAATCCAGCTCTAGAATATACTTGTCCTTTTCATATTTTTTGGCTATGATGGTAATTATTTTAAGGAATTACTATTACAGACTCTGCAATGAAATCACATTACCACAAAATAAAATTTAATATTCTATCACCATTAGGTGATGGAACTTTAAAATTCTTTTTGCAACCCCTTCCTAATCAGACCCAATAGTACCTACTCAGTCTTGATTCCTATTACTCTTCAACAAGGACTTCCTCTCCTAGGGAGGTTAATTTCTCTACAAATGCATAAATGTTTTTGACTATTTTATGTTCTCTGCATATGTGATGTTCTTTCTTGTTCTCCTCCCTACAGAGGACTCATTCTACAAGAATAGCTTTTAGTCTCTCTTCTTTCAAATCTTCTTTAGTTTTAAAGACATATGTAATTTCTACCCAGACTTAAAAAAAACATTATATTTATAAATTATAATCTCTTAATTATTTTATTTTATTGTACCTGTAGTTATACTAGGATTCCTAATGTGGCGCTTTAGGATAACGCACTGGACAGTGATTTTTGAACCGCAAGGTGAGTGGTTCAAACCTACCAGCCATTCCTTGTAAACCCTATACAGGGTCGCTACATGGCACCTTGACAGCACTTAACAGCAACGTAGTCATACCAAGGAGCCCTGGTTGTACAGTGGTTAAAGCACTGGACTGCTAACTGAAAGTCTGATGGTTTGAACCAACCAGTCACTGTGGGAGAAAGAAGAGGTGGTCTATGTAAACTATAAAGGTTTATGGCCTTAGAAACCATATCAAACAGTTCTGCTCTACCCTACAGGGTCTCTATGAGTAGAACTGACTCAACAGCCTTGGGTTTGGGTTTGGTATACAAGTACATACAGTATAATATTCTGAAGGCAGAATTACTATCAAAATAATCATATATACTGTTTACTAATGAAATGTGACATAAAGCAAGTCACAGAATTCTTTAAGTCTCTGTGTTCTTATATCTAAAATAAGGTCAATTGCATTTGATTCCAATTCATCGCAAACCCATGAGTCAGAGCAGAATGTGCTTGGTAGGGTTTTCAATGGTTGAGCCATTTTCAGAATATTAGCAGGACTTTCTTAGGTGGCACCATTGAGCAGATTTGAACCACCAACGTTTCAGTTAGGAACCAAATGCTTAACCATTTGCACCATTCATTGATCATACTAGTTGAGCAGAGACAGTATATGTATTTTTTAGAGATTGCCTTAAGACTATTTTAAAAAAACTAACAGTTAAGGAGAAATCAAAGGACAGAAATTATACATGCTATTTTATTTTATCATAAACCATAATGGTAACAGAGGAATAAAACCAAAAATAAAAGAAGAAGTAAATATAATGAAAATAATGAGATATTTACTAGGAGTCAGTTTGCTGAAATAATCAACTGAAAAGCTATTAGAAAACTAAGAGCTTAGTAAGGTAACTGGATATAATATAAATATATGTGGAAACTTTAGTTACCAAACCATCTACTCTACCAATAGATTTCGGGGGTGTGGCACTGTGAGTTAATGCGCTGGACTGCAAAGGTGGTTCAACTTCAAGGTCAGCAGTTCAAACCAACCTTGCAGTGCAGTGCATTAACCCGCAGCGCCACACCAGAGTCCTATTGGCAGGCAGGGCTGCTATGAGTCGGAACCGCCTTGATGCCACTTAATAATAACAACTTTATCAATAAAGGAGCTCTGCTAACATAGTAGATGATGGGTTGGGCTGTTAACTGCAAGGTCAGCAGTTCAAATTTCACAGGAGAAAGATGAAACTTTCTGCTCCCGTAAATATTTATGACTTTGGAAATCCTATATAGGGTCAGAACCAACTCCACGGCACATAACCAACACCGACACTACTCTACCAATAAGAAGCCCTGGTGGTGCTGTAGGATAAGCACTGGACTGATAACTGTGGCATCAGCAGTTTAAACCCATCAAACATTCTCTGGGAGGAGATGAGGCTCTTACTCCAGTGAAGATCTACAGCCTCAGAAACCCTATTCAGAGCCACCATGAATCAGAATCAACTCAATGGTAGTGGGTTTGGTTTGGTGGTGTGGCACTACAGGATACATCATTGGACCAGAAGGTTGGTTTGAACCATAAGGTTGGTAGTTCAAACTCACCAGCAGCTTCTTGGAAACCCTATGAGTTGGAACTGACTCTATGGCACTTAACAACCACCACACCAATAACTTTGTAGAAAAAATGGTAGAAAATAATTCATAAAGGCATACAAAATGTTTATACAGCTAGAAATAAATTAAGCACAGAAGGTATAGAATATTATGAAGTAAAATTATCAAACGTAATGAAAGACTATAGATGTGAAATGATACAACGTGTCCAATTTAAAGGAGCTCTGGTAGCGCAGTGGTTACAAATCGGGCTGCGAACCTTAAGGTCAGCAGTTCGAAACTACCAGCTGCTCCGCGGGAAAAGATGAGGCTTTCTACTCCCGTAAAGATTTACACCCTCGGAAACCCTGTACAGGGTCGCTATGGGTCAGAACCGACTCGATGGCACTTAACAACAACAGCAATTTAAGACATAAAATACTAGAGAGCAAATCTCCACCTTAATTCTAAATCAATGCATTTATATAAGGACAAACAAATTCTGATGAGATTTGGGGAGAAGGCTACCAAATTGATTTTAAAATTTATCAAAAAGAAAAATACGTACATTTTCCTTAAGTAACTAAAGTGAGAAATAATTTTCCTACAAAATGTCAAGTATATTGTAAATATCCAGTAGTGAGATGATGATAGACTGTTCAAAACATAAGAACAGAATCAGTGGGAGACACAGACCTATGAAGACGAATTTATAAATGGAATCTCGTATATGATAAAAACAGTATTTCAAGTCAGCATAAAAAAATATACACAACTCAAAAATATTGTTTTCCAGGTTTGGACCATTTAGATATTTCTTTATTTTGGGAAAACTAAGCACTTATGTCCAAAGAGAATACTGCTGTTGTTGCTAAGTGCTGCTGAGCCAGTGCCGACTCAATGGCAGTGAAACCTGTATAGGATTTCCTAGGAGCAGCTGGTAGTTTAAACTGCCAACACTGCAGTTCAACTTGACCTTGCAGTCCAGTGCATTAACTTACAGTGCCACACCAGGACATTAAACCATATAAAAACTCTAGAAATATGAAATATTTAATTCTGGTAACAGATACCCCAAAAGGTATAAAACATATTGTCATATTTTATAAGATGAAAACTAAATCTGCACAATGAGCTACTGCAAAAAAAAAAAAAAAAAAAATGCCAAAGTCATGCCACAAGAATAAGCAAACTGTTCATCGGGAAGCCATCAAGCAAGCAATCAAGTCCCTTCAAGACAAACCCCCCTCAAAGGGAACACATGAGCAGGCAAGGTAGCTTGCTGGCAACCACACTGGTCTACTGGTGAGTGGAAGAGGGGGAAAGGCAGCAATGAATAAATGGGCTGAGTTCAACTACGTTCCATAGATGCCTATTGACCTGGAGATGAGTAAGAGAAGAAGAGTAAGGGCTGGTTGCTCCAGGTGTGGTGAGACCTGGGGACACTTGAGCCCATGGACAAGGACATAGCCACAGATGGCTAGATCTGACAGTGAAGCATCCAGCTGATATGAAGTGAGGGGAGATGCACAAGAACACCCAAACTTGCAGACAGTACCCATTTGACCTAGCCCCGATGGCTTGATAATCAGAACTTGACTAGAGGAAGATACAAAGAACAAACAAACAAACAATTTTTAATAAAGGAAATGAGGGTAAATTACTACAATTTGATGAACTTGACTTAGACTCACGGAGATAGTAGCTCTAAATACCAAAAGAAAAGAAAGGAGTCTTCAAATCAAGTATCACTACTATTCCCTCTGTATGCAGGGCAGATACGGACGGGCAACTTAGACAAAATAATTTTAATTTACTATGATTACTACCTGAAATAATTTACTACCTAAAATGAGGGGTTCATAAAGGCATGAAGTGACTGGCTTACAAGGTTTAAAGAGGGTGCTTAATTTAAGAGTGTGTAGGGAATATAGAATCCTCACTGAATAGTTTTTCATCATGTCTAGATGGGGCTGGTAAAAAGAAATGGGGATAAAATTCTTATGATTCAACAGTAATTGTTATCATGACTAATTGGGACTGTCACAATTGTAAAGGCAGAAGTTTTGTAACAAAAATTGGGGACTAGTTCTTACAGTCCAGAAAGAGAGGATGCTAGGACCATGAAGGGAAAAGAGCACAAGAGGAATGTGGGATCTTAGCCAGAGAAGCAGCGACACCAGAGGCAGAGGCAGAGGCAGAGATGGGGACATGGACACAGGGAGCAGCTAAGGACTCGATATTCATGGGAAGAGAGGGACTGAGAGCTGGTGGCCAGGAGGCAGACTTGCAGGATGTGCTCTTTGATGGTGTAAATTATTAAATATGCCTGAGTGTTTTTTTAAAAAAAGAACTAAAACAAAGAGAGAAATACTGTTAACTGATGACATATGGAGGGGATTATAATAATTGTAATGAAACGAAATATATATGATTTGTTGAATGTAAAACTGATTATCTGCCCTGTAAACTTTCACTCAATTCACAATAAAAACTTTAATAATAATAAAAAAAAAGGCAAAGCAATAAAGCCATGTAATTACATCAAAACAATTTTTTTTAATGGTGCCAATCATCTCTGCTATAGCACTTCAGAACAGCTGTTTGACTCCCTTTTTAGCATATACAATTAAGTGTAGGCTGAAGGCAGGCTTACAAGATCTCCGTAATCAAAATTCATTGTTGTTATTCAGTGCCTTTGAGTGTTTTAAATCTTCATGATAGCAGAAAGTCTCATCTTTCTGTGGAGCAGCTAATGGGCTCAAACCACAGACCACATGATTTTCTGTCCAGTGTTTATCGTATACTATTACCAAGATATCCAATATTAATTTGCATCACACATGTGCCTAATCTACAATACTAAGTTGGAGAAACCAATATTCACAGTACTGCCAGATAATACTTTAATTATTGCAAACATAATTCTTTCCAAGACACCAAAGTTCAATGTTCCCTTTAGCATGACTGCACTATGGTCTCATTCATATGTATACGGCCTTGGGTCTTCGGTAGGGTGGATCCAGTAGGACTTGTTTATCTGGCCTGGCTTTTGACCCAATTGACTCTAGCAGCAGCCATTACAACAATAGGAAAAGTACCCATTTTAAACTCAAGTTTCACTGCCCATGTCTTTGTTGTTTCACTTATAAAATCCCCATACTTAAATGAGTCTAGAATTTTGCTTCTGATACTAACTCTAAAAAATGGCACCAACCATCCCTCTCCAAGCACTTCAGACCAACTAGGAGACCTTTTCCCTCTCTTTCTCAGCCCAAGTCCCGTGGACAAGGTTGGCTCCTGGAAGTTTGTTGTTGTTATGTGCCGAGGAGTTGGTTCCGACTCATAGTGACCCTGTACAGGGTTTCCGAGGCTGTAAATCTTTACAGGAGCAGAAAGCCTCATCTTTCTCCCACGGAACAGCTGGTAGTTTCCAACTGCTGACCTTATGGTTTGCAGCCCTACTCGTTACCACTACACTACCAGAGTCCACAAAACACCCTAGACGTCAAACCAGCCAGCCCTTATTCCTCTCTCTCTCAACTAATTCTTCCATTGCTGAATTCTCAAATTATGCTGCCTGAGTTCTGTGTGGCTATTCCAATGAATCATTTCACTACGATGAGTAAGAGAGTACTGCAGGAAGGACAGTTGGTGTCATTTTTACACATACCAAACATAAATTAATAAGGCACATGGCAAATCACAAACCAAGTGACAGATTGTAAGAAGAACTGATTCAGTACCTCAACTGCTCATTTATTTTTTAAGCAATTATATATACTTAGATAATACAAAGTAGGTGAATAGGCAAATTAACATAATTAACGTTAACTATAAAAAATTTATGATTTTTTGAGTTATTTATGAAATAAATATGATTTATTTCAGCCTACACTACCTCAAAGATCAAGAAATACATCTTTAAAAATGAGATTACATATTTGTCATCTTGTGTGACAACCATCAATGTGCATATACCAGTAAAACTATTTAAAGGTAATTCCACAGTATTTAAAATATGCGAACACTCTAAATGTTCCTAAGTTTATATAATATTATGGATAAGAATGTGGGGACTTCAAAAAGTTCATGGGACATTTCATTATCTTTTCATTTATTGTAGTTTTGACTCATAGCGATGCTGTACAGGGTTTCCAAGGAGCAACTGGCGGGTTTGAATGGCCGACCTTGTGGTTTGCATTTCAGAGCTCATCCTACAGTGCCATACCACAAGTACAAATATGTTCACAGAACTACTTGAACAAAATACCCATCAACAAAAATAGCTATAATGAATTTTAAGAATAGTTGTTCATTATGTGCCAGACACTGACTACAGGATTCTACACAGATTATCTCAGGTATAATGAACTAAGTACTAAAAGAATAAAACTAATATTTGTATGTTGTTGTTAAGTGCTTTCAAGTCGGTTCCAACCCACAGCTACCCTGTATAGGGTTTCCAAAGAGTAG
>NW_006408609.1:10309698-10320426 GCF_000296735.1 Chrysochloris asiatica | reverse complement strand
CTATGAGTTGGGGCTGATTCGACGGCATTGAACAACAATGTACATCTAATTTAGGAACGCTAGACAGACACAGTCAGTATGAGCTACATGCTGTATGAGTAACTATTTTTTTAATTAATTTTGAATATTGATAATGATTATAATCAACTACCAAGAAAACAGAAAATTTCATAATAAAAATTATTATTTGATTTGATACCAAAAATGCACACACTAAGATAATTTATATGATTCACACACATATATATTCTAAAACTACTAGCAGCTGCAATGGGCTCAAGCATTAACAATGATTGTGAGGATGGTGAAGGACTGAGCAGTGTTTCATTCTGTTGTGCACAGGATCGTTATGAGTTGGAACCAACTTGACAGCACCTAACAACATATTCTTCAAATTCTGATATTTGATAATGTGCACTAATACAAACATTTTTAAAATTTTTACCAAGTTGGTTACAACTCATAGCAACTATGTATAGGATTTCCAAGGCTGTTGGTAAATCGTTACTGGAGCAGAAAGTCTAACTTTTCTATTGCAATACAAACATTCATATGCTACACAGATAAAAAGCCCAAAAGGAAGATTTTACAATTATTAAGCTGAACTATATGAAACTGCTGATTTCGTAGTGCACAAATGGTCATTATCATCAATTTCTAAAATGTAAGTGAAAAGAAAAAACATTTTAATAGAAGATGAAGGTTTTGGATACTGACATAGTAGATTCACTAGCAATTTTCCATTGCACCAAGACTACAACTGAGCTAATAATATACCATAATACAAAACTAGTGATGATAATTGCAATGATAATGTAGCTAAATTTTCAGCATCTACTATCAGGAGTCCTGGTGTTGCAAAGTGAGATAAAACACTGGACCCTAAGGTCGGTTTGACCACAGGGCTTTCGGTTCAAACTCACCAGTCGCTCCTTGGAAACCCTATAAGGGGTCACTATGATTCGGGAATTGACTATAAGGCACTTAGCAACAACAACAACTATATCAGGGAGCATTGGTGGGGCTGTTGGATAGTCACTATACTGCTAACCATAGGACAACAGTTAAAAGCCAACCATCTATGCTGGAGAAAGATGAAGATTTCTGCTACCATAAAAAGATACAGAGCCTTGGAAACCCTATAAAGGGTTATTATGAGGCAAAACCGACTCCATAGCACACAACAATAGGTATCTATCAGACACTACTTCATTGTTGTTAAGTGCTGTCAAGTCAATTCCTACTCATAGAGACCCTGTATAGAGTTTCCAAGTGAGCAAGTGATGAACTTGAACTGCCAGCCATGCAGTTCAAACCAACTTTGCAGTCCAGTGCATTAACCTGCAGCGTTGCTCATGAGGACTCCCAGACACTACTTTATGCATGTATCAGTAAACACATAAAATTCACAATGACTCAATAATATATATGTATATATTCTACTAGAGTTGTGGTTACAATTCAGGCTGCTAACCTCAAGGTCAGCAGTTCAAAACTACCAGCTGTTACATGAGAGAAAGATGAAGCTTTCTGCTCCTGTAAAGATATACAGCCTCGGAAACCCTATAAAGGGTTGCTATGAGTCAAAACTGACTCCACGGCACACTACCACCACTACCACGATTATTATAAAAAGTTCAGATGTGGTGCTGTAGGATAAGGTTGGAGGTTCAAACCCACCAGTTACTTTTGGAAACCCTCCACAGTGTCACACTGCATCAGAACTTGAGCACAATGAACAACAATAACAAAATTATTATTCTTATTACATTTCCAATTAAAACCTAGAGAAGCAGATATAAAGAGGCTGAATAACCTGCCCAATATCACAGCTACTAAGTGGTGAACCTAGGCTTTGATCTGAAGCAGTTTGGTTATAGTGGCTAGCTTTAAGCTATTTCCTCCCACAAGTACATTCCAGGCTTGAGGAACTTTTCATGAGGAAGAGAGGAAAGATTATGTCAGGATAGTAACAAGAGCAGACAGAAAGGAGATTTAAGCAATTGGAGGAAATTTTCAGTGTAAATATTTTACATAGAAAAATAGCAAAATAAACAATAAATAAATCTAAGAAAAAAGACTAAGTGAAAAATGGAAAACAATGTTTATGACTTAGCTCTATCGTGAGTAGTATGCACAGAAATTATTTTTCTAATTTAATTCTGATTTAATGAATTTAAAATATTTTTAAACATGACAACATTTTTGTGTTAAAGTGCATGAAGATGGTGGTGGTGGTGGTTATGTGCTATGGAGTCGATTTCCAACTCATAGTGACCCTGCACAGGGTTTCCAAGGCTGCAAATCTTTATGGGAGCAGAAAGCCTCATCTTCCTCCCATAGAACAGTTTCGAACTGCTGATCTTTAGGTTCGCATCCCGATACGTAACCACTACGTTACCAGAGCATGAAGATAGAGGGATGGAAAATGTGTATGTAGGCAACTGTTTTATACGGAACAGTGTATGTAGGTGGGGGAAGGGGGAAAAAAAAAAAGGGGCTTTATCATTACAGTATAAAACAGGAAATTCCATAGGTAACATGAAAACTTAATAATTATAAACACTGTTGCTGTTGTTGTTAAGTTCCATTGAGTTGGTTCCGAATCATAGTGACCCTTTATAGGGTCTCCGAGGAGCAGCTGGTGGGTTTGAACCATCAACACTGCAGTTACCAGTCCAGAGTTTATCCTAAAGATCCACATGAGTATTCCATTGCAAAATACAAGCATACTATTTAAATACATAGAATTAAATGTCCAATGGATCAGATAAAATAATTAAAAGCTATTACCCCACTGGAAGTCAATGACTTATTTGTATCATTGTAAACTATGTGCATGATTTAAGCTAGTAAAAATGAGACTTCCAATTCAATATGATGGTATATAACTTGACAAAAAATTATAATGGCACATACATGGTACAGATAGTGAAAATGTAGTGCTCCTTGGAGGCCAAGATGGCTAAGCTTCATCTCTCATACTTTGGACATATTGTCCGGACGAAACAGTCGCTGGGGAAGGATGTCATGCTGGGTAAGGTGGAGGGTCAGAGAAAAAGTGGAAGACCCTTAATGAGATGGATTGGCCAGGTGGCATCCTTGATGGAGTCAAGTGTGGCTGCTGTCGTGTGGTTGCGTCAGGATCGGACACTGTTTCGTTCTGCTGTGCATGGGATCGCTATGAGTCGGTTCCGACTCGATGGCACCTGACAACAACAACAATGACATTGGCTGAAAGCTCGTCAGTTCAAACCCAACCAGAGGGGTCTTAGAAGACAGACCTGGTGATCTGCTTCTGAAAGGTCACAGCCTTGACAACTTTAAGGAGCAGCACCACTCTGTGCACAAGGGGTCACCAAGAACCAGAATGAACTTGATAGTCATTAACTACAATGATAAAAGAGAAAGGAAAGTGTAGTTTATTGTATGTGACTTGTACCTCAATAAAACCGTTTCTTTAAAAAAGAAACATAAAAAAAGGAGAGCAATACACCTTGGAGAAGATTTTTAATTCGTCTAACTAATATCACATGACATATCACATGTTTTGGGTTTTTTTTTTCTCCAGTCTTCAAATACTAGTATGTAGCGTAGCAGTTACGAATCAGGCTGCGAACCTTAAGGTCAGGAGTTTGCAAAATACTTGTATGTACTGCACCAAAAACATTACACGATTTGATAGTAGAGGGAAAAAAGATTTAGTCAATTTGAGGGTCTAGTCTAACAAGTATCAAAATGCAAGGATATAAAAAATTATGAGGACATATGGTAATAAATTATTTTAGGAACATAAAATGTAGAAAGAAATTTAGTATCAGAAAATAAAAGAAAAAATATAATATGGACCAATAGTATGAACAATGAGAAGAAAATAAACTATCACCAAAATCAGTTGTTGTTGTTAAGTGCCATCAAGTCAGTTCTAATCAGAGATTCCTTAGAATCAGAAGACCACTATTAAGGAAACTCAGGTAATTTTTTTTTTCTTTCTTGAATTATATGTAATAAAAGAAAAAAAACAAAAAAAGTATTGCATTGATGACCAAAAGACTACTCCCTATACCCCAGTCCAGGAATACCAGAATGCTGTGGCTAAAATAAGAAAAGAAAACTACTATACATGTAAACCAGGTTTAAGTGAAGAAATAAAATCTTTTTTTAAAGTTTAATTTAAAAAAAGAAAAAAAATGAAAATGTTTATTGTACCTTAAAGAACCCTGCTTCAGGACCACACCTGTCATATACACTCCTGGATTTACCTATCGCCATGATAATACCTTGCATGTTCGGTGTCATCATGATCTGCCACAAGGGATTTAAAGTAAGAGTTTTTGAATTGTTAACATAAAAACAAAATGAAAATAATTTCTTCACATGCAAAATAAAAGCTCCTTTGTGTCTCACAATTTATAAAACAAACAGTGCATTTAAAAAATATAGCAAATGTGATCCAATATGCATGTAAACATCTTTCAAAATTATCCATACAGGGCCACAGCTATCTCATATGGAGCCTTTGTACAAAATGCAAAAAGGCATCCTTTCCGATTACAGAAATGGAAAAAATAGCACTCCTCCTGGACAAACAAATCAGAAATTTGTGCTGGTCAGAGTGACCTCAATTTTAACCCCACTTCTGCCCTTTGGCTAGGTACCCCTGAACATTTGTAAGCAGTAGCCCTGTATCCAAATGGTTTCCATTTAAAAGTCCCAAGGCACATGCACTGTTTTAACGTGCACTGTCAGTCAATGTATATAAAACAAAAAACAAAACAACTTCCAATAGCATATGCACTTAAATAAAAATTGTTAACTGATTACTCAGAATTCTAATTCATTAAATGCCAGAAGGATCACTCTAATACAAACATTTAACACTTAGGTGTTTGAGCAATAAATTTATAAAAATATACTAGTTTCTCCAATTTTCAAGAGCAAATGTCATAATAAGAAGCTCCTTGTAACAATATATTATGTTTAATTACTAAATGCTAAAACTTTTCAATTTCTTTGTTTTCATTATAACTTATTCTTCGTTGTTTACATTTTAAAGTATCTGCAAAATGAAACAGTTCAATGCACTATGAGGTTATCTTATAAAGGCATTCCAAGAGATTACACTCATTATCTCATTCACTGAAGCTTATTAGCCATTTATTTATTTTGGATTAGAAACTGTGAGTTACAGCACATCTCACATTAAGCACAAAGAAAATTTCTTTTGATCAGCTGCTATCTCAAAAATCTGCTTCATATTCCTTTTATAATCCATGCTTTCTTATATTAGCACAGTGATATTCATATCATCACAAAACTTCTGATTTTAGAAATTAACTCTTTTTAATAGTTAAATATAACCTTGGAGTAAGCTTAAAAAAATTTACTTGGAAAACTCCAATATATGTTCAATTCTAATATATCTATCTAGTAAAACTCAACAAATGAGAGACTTTACCAAGCTTCTTCTCAAATGTCCCCGTAACATAGTTTGTGTTGTTACTACTCAAAATGGACTTTACTGATCCTTACTCTAATACGGAAAAGAATTAACTCTTAAGAATCTCAGAAGGAAAAGCAGAAAAGAGAGGAAATAATTTGATGGACTAGGGTAACAACATTTGGATTCCTAAGAATCCTATACTTAGAAGTGAAAATACCTCCATAGTGTTGAAAAACTACCTAAACAGATGGCCATCATAGTAAGGAAGTAAAAAGACTTAACATGAAGGTGCCACAGCCAACACCTGTAGCCATTCAACAATGTGGATGAATCATCCAATTTACAGACACACAGAAAAGGAGCAGAAACAAAAATATCCATTATCTATTTTGCAATGATGCTATAATATTTTCTGATGGATAACATTGGGCAAACTATTTTAAATAAAACAGGAAAGGAAAATAAATTTATTAAATGCTCAAAAGTTTGCCATTTAATTAAATTCTATTGTAATTGATCAACCTGAGAATAAATTAATCTAATTCTACATTTAAAAATTCCAGAAAAATACAATTATTCTCTTGGAAAATTCTACAAACTTTATATTTAAATTCAAAGTTGTTAGCAATTGGTAACATACTTTCAGACCATACATGGCAAAGCTGTATGTTATGCAAAATAGATCTAATTGTGAGGGTGCAAGCATGCCCAAAGTACTTTTATCAAATAGCAAAAAAATAAATAGAAATGGTGCAGAGGGCTAGAATAAAGGTACCTCTTCATCATAACCCCCCTCTTTTGACTCAATCATAAATTTCCCTACAGGAGGAATCGCCACCTCTAAAACTCGCTGGTTAGAAGGTGGTTGGCTTGTGGCATGTTCAGGTTTCTGCAGAAGAAAATCAGTATCAACATTAGAACAGAACAATAAAAATACCAAGTGGGAGCACACAGATTTTCCAGTTTTCTAAAATATCTGTATTTGGGTAAGTATAAAATGAAGCCACCAGAAACAATATCAGAGGCAAATGCATAAATCAACCAATACTTACTACATGATCTATAGCTTTACCTTTATCTCCCAAACACTGAATTAAAAGTTTTGTGGGGTTTTTTCCTTAACCCCACAAAGCATTTGGACTCCAAATTCTCAAAAATAATAAAAACTGAAGTTATATTTCCTAATGCTACCTATATAGATGGGTTATGTCAAAAAATTTTCCAATAACTCCAAAAAGATCTTATTTCACCAAATAGATTTGTAACTAGCATGTCCCACTGTTAAGCTACACACAGTTTTAAAGTACTTAAGGTATTTGAAAAGCAGCTTGCTTAATAATTTCAATCCACACTAAAAATCACAGTGTTCCTGAACACATTATTTTCCTAGTACAATTCTGACATAAAATTGACATTTTTACTAAGACAAATTTATGGGGACTTTACTTCAATTTGAAATACAGGTAAATTTCAGTGTGTGAGTATTTAATCTAGAGGTGCAATGACAACAACTCAACAACAAAACAGAACCAGTGGCCAACAGTGACATTTTCCGCTATTAAAATAAAAGTCATTTTAACCATAGATGTTTATAAAAGGTTTTCTCACTCTATTTGAATTCTCAAGTTTCCAAAAGGAAATAACCAACCTGTATTGTAGTTGTGATCATGAGGTAATATTCAGTTACCTCAAAACTTGTTAATAGTTTATATGATATATGGCAGGTAGGTGGATAAATAATGGATTCCAAGGTCAGTTTGAACCCTAAGGTTGGTAGTTCAAACCCACCAACTGCTGCTTGGAAACATTATACAGAGTTGCTATGAGTTGGAACTGACTTAAAAACAATGACATCATCAATATTAAACCATTTTATTATGCCATTTTAAGTTGCTACATTTGAATAATTCTAACTCAATATGACAACCAACATCCTACAGTCATATGTTTAGTCCTGGTATTTAACTAGATGTATGTTCTTTACAGTATATGAGAGAATACTGGGCCAGGTTTCCATTCATAAGAGTGAAAGGTAAACAGATAAATAAAAAATTTGCCTGGACTTTCTAGTGAAGAATTGGGAATTAGAAAATCAATCCAAAACAACAGTATCTTAAAAACAGAAAACATAAATTTTAGATGTTGTGGTGATAGATGTAGGATAAGCACTGGACTGCTAACCACAAGGTCGTCAGTTCAAACTCATCAGTCTCTCCTTTAAAACCCTATATAGAGTCACTAAGAGTCAGAACTAACCTTAAGCCATTTAACAACAACAACAAGGCAAGTACCAAGTTAAAAAGACCATTAGTTTGAATACTAATTGCTAAAAAGCAACATATTTATTCTCTTTGAAAAACTAAATGACACTTAGGAAAACTATTTTAAGTCATTCCAGTAACAACAGAGGAGTTTTCGTTTTAGTAGCACAATGCTGATCAATTACTTGAGTAGAGAGTGTAAAAGAAAACCAAATGGGGCACATATAATTATTCTGAAGCTTAACTCATTCACTGGGTTTAAGTAACCCTAAACCACTACTACATTTATTTATTTATTTATTTTTTACAAATCATTTAAGAGTGACATTTTTGCGGTTCTTTCAGTTATAATACTTATGCATGTGCATTGAATTTTTTGTTGTTGTTGTTATTATCAGGACTTACGTAAACACTTCAAAAAAGGATAAACCTGGAAGGTGTTAAAGTAAATTCTTCACTCCCATGTAAACTATCACATACATAAATCACAATAAAACATTAAAAAATAAATATATTCTTCAGTTTGTATGTTACAAAAATAATTAAAATATTTTAATTACTTAAAGTTCATTAACTATCCAAGTTAAAAACCATAAAAGGGATGTTAGAAAGCTGCAAAACTATAATTCTTTGGTCACAGACCATTAAAATGTTCCTGGTTTTTAATTTAGTAACTCAACTATGGGCAGTCTATTCTAATGAAATAATCAGATATGTGAAAAGTGTTATTTCAAGAAGACAGTAATAATGTAAAATTAGAAGCAAATAAGCAATAGGGGATTGGGTAAGTAAATAAGAATTTAATCATTCTATGGGATAATAATCAGCCAATAAATTATTTTTATAAATAATGTTTATAGTATGGAAAAATGGCTTAAGGTTGGATGAATTAAAAAAAAAAAAAGGTAAGACATAAAATTGTATATGTAGTAGCAATTCAATTATATAAAATAAATCCAAAACCTCTTGTTTTAAAAAAGTGTGAAAGAGCACAATCAACATTATTAACAAAGATTAACTTGGGTAGTATAAATATGTGTATTTTCCAAATTTTCTTAAGTATTTCATTTAAATGTAAAGACATTCTTCTAAAGTTCAAATTGTCTAAACATTCTGAGGATACCTCTCTATGGTTTTTGTGATTCGAAATTCTTCCTACTTAAGCTGCAACTTAGTAACATATTATGATATTTTTAAGATGACCAGTGTTTAAGTACTAGAAAGGACCAATTTTGTTGTTGTTGTTGTTAATGTGTGTCATTGAGTATGTATTTAGTGCCTATTACAATAATCCCACATTACTTCTAATTTGTGGAAAAGTAAAATAAGGTAGAGAGAGACAAAGCAACTTACTCTCTTAAAGTTGTATTTGTTGTTGTTAAGTGCCATTAAGTTGATTCTGACTTATAGCGATTCTGCATACGGTTTCCGAGGCTTTAAATCTTTGAGTGAGCAGAAAGTTATCATTTTCCCCTGTGGAAGAGCTGGTGGATTTGAACTGCGTACCTACGGTTAGTAGTCCAACACTTATCCCACTGTGCTACTAAGGCTGCTTTGCATACCTAATAAGTAACTAAACTACTCAAAAACCAAGGACTATCTGATTCAAAGTCTGAAACATCTGTAGCCTATGTAATTCAGTTTCTAAACTATAGGATTAAATGAGAAAACCGAATCAATTGGTGATTACCATGATACTAACTTTTCAAACTGATGTCTTATCCTACTTAGTTGCCTCAAATGAGATCCTGTTTAGACTTTTTAAAACAAGTTAGTATGAGTTTATTTTGGCTAAGAGATTTTGAAGTCCATATTTTTCATAATACCCATTTTCTATAAACATTTTGAAAATGTCTTTATAATATTTTCTATGTATATATGCTAAATCTATCCAATCTAAACTTGATTAACAAGCATAAGATATATTCTCATATCTAAAAAAACCATTATAACATTACTAAATCCTGTACTAAATACTCTTAGTTCCTCAGGTCTACTAAGTATACATAGAGTAAATGTTTTAAAAAATGTAAGACTGTTTATTTTTTTACCCCAAACATTTCTTCCATCTCCTGTAAACTGGGTTATATTTTGAACACCTAAAATAGTGATCTGACATAGCTGTTATTAGGAGTCCTAGTGGCTCTGGACTGCTAACCAGATGGTCAGCAGTTCAAACCCAGCAGCCACTCTGCAGAAGAAAGATGAGGATTTATTTCTGTGGTGATGTGGGTTAGTGTGCTGTACTGCAAGGTCTGCTTGAACTGCAAGGTTGGCAGTTTAAGCTCACCAGCCACTCCTCGGAAACCCTATGCAGGGTTGCTATGGGCCGGAACCAACTCGATGGCATTTAACAACAGCATGTAACTGATAGGTAGCCCTAGAGCCACAGTAGTCAAGTGCTCTGATGCTAACCGAAAGGTTGGCAGTTCAAACACACCAGCTATTTCCAGTAGAGAAAGATATGGCAGTACTTTTCTGTAAAGAGTCACTGACTTGGAAACCCTATGGGGCAGTTCTATAGGGTCCCTATGCATTGAAATCAACTTGATTCAAAAGAAAAAAAAAAAAAAAGGGTTGTTTTCTTTTGTGGTTTTTTTTTTAAGCAGTTGACCATGAAACAAAGAAACACAGGTTTCTTCAGACAACCATTAACCTATTTTTAAACAGACTGCAGATTTATATAGACAACAGGACCAACTATGGGCATTACTCAAAAAGACAAGTAAAAGAGGAAAGTATTTACATATCGTATCCTCCGTGTCATCTTCCTTTCTGATGTGAAAGTGAGGCAGTAGGTTGCTAATTTGCAAGATGATAGGCATGTTAAGTAAGTAATCAAATTTTACGTGCTGATTTCTGGGTAAAGTATGGTAAAGTAAAGTAGTCAAAACTAAAAAAAAATATGATTCTATAAAATGTATACTTTTGTTTTTCTAATTCCACATAACTGGATGATTCTTACTAGCTATACTATTGTTGCTGTTAAGTGCCGTCGAGTCAATTCCAACCCATAGTGACCCT
>NW_006408609.1:10258337-10309333 GCF_000296735.1 Chrysochloris asiatica | reverse complement strand
AACAACAACAACAACAATACTGACTTAAAAAAAAAGAGATACATAACTTCAGCAACTGTTTTTATAGTTCTAAATTCTTGAAATTAACACTTTTCCATGTTCATGTAAGTAACATAATACTATGAGTTGGAACCGACTCCACAGCACATAACAACAACAATACTGACTTAAAAAAAAAGAGATACATAACTTCGGCAACTGTTTTTATAGTTCTAAATTCTTGAAATTAACACTTTTCCATGTTCATGTAAGTAACATAATACAATATAAATGTGTCCAATTTCTGTTATAAATAGACATACTTGAAAAATAGAAAACAGTAAGAATGCTAATTTTTGTATAGAATATTCTATTGAATTATGAATACAATTTTTTAAGATTCTGTTAATAACCTAGAGCATCTAGCAGTTATAGTGTTGTTAAACACATTCCATGAAACAATAAAAATTAAACTTCAATGAAAATTAAGAGTCTCAATTTTTCTAATATAATAAAAGCTTCTGATGGAGAGATTCAGGGAAGAGTAGAATTCCTGTTAATTTTAGAGTAATCTTAAAATGGTAAATTTAGTCTATGATTTTGATTTATGCTAATTGGCTGATCGGAAGACTGAATCCTCTACATGTCTTTACAACTTAGGAAGTTTCAGCCTAGGCTTCCATGACCCATCCACAGCCAGAGCTCATAAATAGGAGAGCTGTCACTTGACTCTGCCTCTCCTGACTCCCAGACAAGACAAGTCACTGGCTATCACATTCCTAGACATTTGTGCAAACATAGTTATGCTCAGAAGCTAAAAGAAAAGTTCTTACCGACTGCAAAACTATTTCAGGGCCTTTATCTTCATGTTCATGAGATGCCTTGGTAATTACTCGAATAGTTTCTTCTTTCAAGTGCTTTGAGAAATCACTTCTTGATGGCTGCTCTAGATATTCTGGTTCTCCCGCTTGTGCTTCATGAGAAAAGAATCAATTGTGTATCTAATATAAATCACAGAGAGTCTATACTAAAATGAATCTATATTATTTATTTCTAATCATTCTGAATTTACATAACAAATTTTATTCTTCTCTTTAAAGCAAAATATCGGTCAACATAAAGCACTTTCCTCTACAATTTACCCCCCTCAAAATTAAAATACTGAAACAAGAGAACTTACATAATGACTAAAGCAGCATCATTCATTATAGTTTATGGTAAGGAATTCATAGTAAATTATTCTGACATGTTAAGTACTACAATCTCATTTTGAAAAATTTATCCCCCCAAAAAGGTTTTATTTTGTATGTAATCTGGCCTGAGTTTCACAGATAGTACACCTGACAGAATTCTAACTTTAAATGAGCACAACCTTCTAACTTTTCTGAACCTGTCTCTAGTAGCTAATTGTTAGCAAAGGAAAATCAGTAAGAGTATCACAAACTGGTACCATTATAAATTCACGATATTAAATATGAAAATAACTCCTAAATAGAAGAGTAAGCAAAAAAGTATTGCTATTAGGGTTCCAGTTCATACATACACTGTATTCTAAACAAAACAGTTTCAACATGTCTCGATGGTCAGTGGATGGCTACAGATAAGTTCTCTCAGTGCTATATTTGTCTTCATCTCATTGTTGTTGTTGGTATGTGCCGTCAAATCAGTTCTGACTCATAGTGAGCCTGTAGAGTTTCTGAGGAGAGGCTGGTGGACTTGCATTAATCATTAACTTTGCAGGCAGCAAGCAGTCCAGTGGTTATTCTACAGCATTGCACCACATTCTGTTTGGAATAAACTCGTGCATATATGAACTGCAAACCTAGTAGCAATAATTTTTACTTATTCACATATTTTGGCATAATTGTCACATGAGTGGTATTTGATATGATCAAGGCTTTAAAAAAAAAAAAAGTCCAAGCAAAACAGTGGTGTCAGTTAGATATGCTGGGATGCTGGGATAGTTAAATTCAAGGCTGAGTGTTCACCTTAGAAAGTTATGGCAACAGTTTTGTGAGGATCCCAAAGAGGTAATAATCTTGATATAGGATACAGGATAATCATGGGAGCTTCTAATGAAGAAATTTTAGGAAAAGTGAAGTCTGTATTGGTAAGAAAAAAATCAGGAAAAGTTATGATGAGGAATTTTTTTTTTTCCATCACGACAATGAACCTGCTCATTCTTCAAAGATGCAAGAGCTGTCCCATAAGAGTTTTGTTGGGAAACCTTACGTCATCCACCAGCCCTGATCTTGCTCCTTCAAACTTCTTTTTAGTTCCAAACACAAACATTTAAAAAGAACACAATTTGAAACCCTTAAGAATGACAAAACTGCCACTCTGACATGGAATAAATTGAAGAGTATAGAATTATTTGGGGGAAAGGTTGTTGCTGTTAGGGGCCACTGAGTCAGTTTTGACTCATAGCAACCCTGTACAGGGTTTTCAAGGAGCAGCTGGTGGGTTTCAACAGCCAACCTTGCAGTTAGCAGTCCAGGTCTTATCCTACAGCACCATCCCGGGGCTCCTAGGGAAGGGTTAGAAAGATGGAAACACCACACCTACAGAGGCATATAGACCTAGACAGAGGGTATGTCGAGAAACAACTGCTTCAATTTTGGCATTTATGTTTAATAAAGCTTTCTTTGATTTTTAACAGTATTTTGACTTACTCTTTTATAAATGTCCTAATCTTACCAATTTTTCAACTCAGTATCCTTATAACTAGCAAAATATAAAGGCCAATGATACATACTTAATGAAGTGTATTTTATAGACAACTTCTAAATCCTTTCACAATTTGCATGCTGTTGTTGTTGTTAAGTGCCATTGAGTCAGTTCTGATCCATAGCAACCCTCTATAGGGTTTTTGAGGAGCAGCTGATAAGCTCTAACCAACAACCTGGAGATCCAAACAACCTTACAGTGCAGTGCATTAACCAACAGTACCACACCAGAATTCCACACGATTTGTGTAAGACTTTACAAATCTGCCTACTCTCCAAAATCATCTGTGTCCTTCTCATCCTTTGTTCAAAGAGGAATATGCATGAATATTTTTTGGTTTTAGCTATACTCACATACCAATTAAGAGTGTGTCCTCTGGATCCTCCTGTGTACTCTTTTTTGGGAGGTTAGGAATAATGAGTTAGGGTTAGAACTATGGCTAGGTCTAGGACCTCACTGAGCATTAGGATTATGATTAGGACTAAAGTTAGTGTTAGCAATAGGGGTTGGGTTAGGGCAAGTTGAGTAAGGCTTTGTCCTTCCAACATATTACCCAGTTCTGAAGTCCCAGAATTTAATCTTATGGATTTCTGAATACTGTTTGTGTATGATTTCCATTTTTTTCTATTTATTTTGCCTGTTTGTCTTTTAGTGTTTTCCTGAAGTCTTCTAATGTTTTGTCTGCATTTTTCTTGATTTCACCTGTAAATTTTCTCAATATTTTTCTATATTCATTGAAGGTACTTAATTATCATTTCTTTAAATCCTTATCAAGTAGTCTGGTACTGTTTCTGATATTATATTCTTTGTGTGTGTGTTTTGGTCACTTGATTGAAGCGTTGTGTTGTTAAAAGCCATCAACATCAGTTCTGACTCACAGGGACCGTATCTACAACAGAAAGAAATACTGCCTGTTCCGATGCCATCCTTGCAATTGCTGCTACACTTGAGCCCACTATTGCTCTTACTGTGCATCTCTATGTGGATCGCCTTCTTTTTTGCTATCCCTCCATTTTACCAAGCATGATGTCCTTCCCTAGGGGTTGATCTGTCTGTATAATAGCTGTAAAGTATGAGAGACAAAATCTGGTCATTCTGGTTTCTAAGGTACATTCTGGTTGTACTTCTTCCAACACTGATGTTTGTTCTTCTGGCATTCCATGGTGCCTTTGATAGTCTTCTCTAACACCGTAACTCAAATGCATCAGTTATTCTGTGGTCTTCCTTATTCATTGTCCAACTTTAACATGTGTATGAGGCTATTGAAAATACCATGACTTGGGTCAGGCTCACTTTAGTCCTCACACTGATATCTTTGCTTTTGAACAATTTACAGAGATCTTGTGCATATTTACCTAATACATTACGTTGTTTTATTTCCTGACTGCTACTACTTCCATGAGTGTTGATGATGGATCTAAGCAAAGTGAAATATTTGACAACTTCAATCTTTTCTCCATTTATCATGATGTTGTTTATTGGTCCAGTGGTTAGGATTTTTGTTTTCTTTACATTGAGGTGTAATCCATACTTAAGTCTTTGATCTTACTGAGTAAGTATTTTAAGTCCTCTTCACTTTCTGTAAGCCAAGTTTTATTATTTGAATATTGTAGTCTATAATTAGTCTTCCTCTATTCTTAATGTCACATTCTTCTTCACATAGTACAGATTCTCGGATTATTTGCTCAGCATTCAGATTGAATAAGTATGGTGAAAGAACACAACCCTGACACATAGCTTTCTGATTTTAAACCATTCAGTGTCCACTTGTTCTTTTTTGAGTGTCTGCCTTTTTGTGTGTGTACAGGTTCCCATGAGTATGATTCAGTGTTCTGGAATACTCATTTTCTGCAGTGTTGTCCATAGCTTGTCATGATCCACAGTCAAAATCTGCTGCATAGTCAATAAAACACAGGTAAACATCTTTCTTCTCTTTTCTACTTTCAGTTGAAATTCTGAGTTGCCTCTGACACATTCTGATGTCACTGTATTTGTATTTAATTGATGATTTTATACTGTATTCTCAGGCACTCATAATCTGTTCTCTGTGTAATGTAATAGACACTGGAAACATGAAAGCAATTCTGTTTGTTGTTTGTTTAGCATAGTTTAGGGCAGGTACACACGCCTGCAGACTTGGGGGTGATATTCTTGGAACAGGGGATGCCACTGTCTTCTGGGACAGATAGGGCCAGGACAAGCCATGTCCCCAAATACAAGGAGAGCTCCAAGAACAAGGGAAAATGGCAACACCCTTGTTGTACCTCCTGGATGTTGTATTAATGGCCACAAACTGAAAGAATTCCCCTTGTGAACAGAAACCAGAGAAGGATGGCTTTTATCACCACTGGACTGCGAAACAGCAGCTCAGTAGTTCAAACCCACTAGTTGCTCCTCAGAAACTCTGTACGGGATCTCTGAGTCATAACTGACTCAACATCACTTACCAACAACAACAATTTATTATTTTGCTAGAAATATTGGAGTGGAGTCCTGGTGTGGTGCTATGGGTTAATGTGCTGGACTGCAAAGTCATTTGAACCGCAAGAGCATAAGTTAAAAGCTCACTAGCCGTTCCTCAGAAACCCTACACAGGGTTGCCACTGGGTTAGAACCAACTTGATGGCATCTGACAACAACAATCAGTGAGAGATATAAGGTAAGAAAGGTAAATTAAATATCATCCAAGGTGACAAAAAAGAAGCAAAATTCTGTTTGTAAATGATATGATCCTATACATAGAAAATCCCAAAGACTCAGTAAAAAATATTGAAACTCAATGAAAGATTAAATAAAGTGGCAGGGTACAAGATCAACCTACAAAAATCAGTTGGATTCCTCTACATCAATAGATAGCTCTGAAAGAGAAATCAGGAAAACAATACCATTTACAATAGTTAACCAAAAGATGAAATACTTAGAACAAAGCTTACCAGAGAAACAAATGACCTATACAAAGAAAACTACAAAACACTACTAAAAGAGACCTACAACAACGGAAGAATACACTATATGTTTGTGTATAGGAAGACTTAACATTGTGAAAATGTCAACACTAGCCACAGATGTAATACAATCCCAATCCAGATTCCAGTATCACTCTTTAAAGTCACGGAAAAACTAATCACTAATTTTACATGGAAAGGAAAGAGACCTCATATCAGCAAAACATTCTTAAAAAAGAACAAAGTAGGCAGCCTCTCACATCCTATTCTAAATAGTCATAGTAGTCAAAACAGTCTGATACGATACAATAGAAGTCACACAGATCAAGAGAACTGAGAATTCATAAATAAATCCATCTATCTATGGTCAACTGATAATCATAAAGGGCCCAAACACATTAAATGAGGGAAAAGATAGTTTCTTCAACAAATGTTACTGGTAAAACTGGAAATTCATTTGCAGAAGAATTAAAAGAGATCTGATATCACACTATATAAAAAACCAAACTCAACGTGGATTAAAGACCTAATGTAAAACCTAAAACAATAAAGATTATCAATGCAAAAACAAGGATGAACTTACGGGCTGTAATATATGGCATAAACACACTATCAAACATAACTGAAAAAAAAAAAGAAAAGAAAAGATAGAGCAGAAGGCAAAATAGATTACTGGGACCTCCTAAAATTAAGACACTTATGGGCATCAAAAGATTTCATCAAAAGAATATAAAGAGAATCCACAGACTGGGTTGTGATATTAAATCCCCCTGTAATTGAGGATGGTTTTTAAAAAATATGACATGAAAGATAATAATTATAGCAATAGAAGGAGATACCTTTTAAATAACAATCTTACTTCCCACAATTATAGATTTACCACATTCTATTTCTGTTACCTTAAACAAAATGCATTATGTCCATATATTCAACAAAGGACACCAGGTTTTATATATGTATATTAGGTGATCTGGTTCCTCTTAGAATTTATCTGTACTTTCTTCAAGTTAAATTCAAATACTAAAACATAAAATATATATCTAATACCTGCTATTATTTTTAACTACAAAATAGTATGTAAAGCATATGGTGGAGTACTGATCAGAAAAAGACAAGCTAACAAATGAAAAGGTTGGGTAATGTTGGTTAATCCTTATCACATAAGAATACTAGTAAGGAATATTTATCAGTTTGATTTGCTAGGAATAGAATAAATGTAAATTATGAGAGATTTACAAGCACCAACATGTAAAGGAAATTCTAAAGAATTTAGCATTTTGATACCACAAAATATAAGTGAGCCAAAAATAGCTGAAACTTAACCTTTGAATGGAGGATTCACTTATGTCTGAGTGCGAAGGTAACACTACTACTTAAACCAAGTAGGCAGCTCCTTCCTTCCACTAAATACCATGACGAAGAGCCCAATGTAAATAAAGCATACAGAAGTTAAGGGAAGAATAACATGGTTCCATCTTGGAGAAAATTGTGGGGAACAGTTTGGAAGGATCTGTACAAAAGACAAGGGATAAAATCATACACATGAAATTCTTTCTGTAAAGCAGAAGACTGGTGGGTGGGGTGGGAGTGGGGATACAGCATTTAAACACTTGGCTACAAACTGAAAGCTCATTGGTTCTGCCCCCAAAAAAGATCTGGCAATCTGCTCCCATAAAGATTATAGCTTAGGAAATGTTTCTTCTCTGGGATACGGTGTCACTAAGAGTTGAAAATCAAATGGATAGTACGTAACAATAGCATTTTGTGATGAACTCAGAAACCTGCTGATGTCACCTGAGACTTTTTTTTTTAAATGTTTTATTGTGAATTATGTGATAGTTTACACGGGAGATCATTAGCTTTACATTCATCCTATCGTATATGGTTTCATTGCCATGGTTACAATCCCCTCAATGCATTGTCAACCAACCAAAGGGTATACCCTGCTAGCTTGCCCCCGCCCCCCCCCCCCCAGTTGTCAGTACACAGTCCCTCTCCCTCCATCTCTCCACGTCACGGTCTCTGCCTGCATCTCTGGCATCACTGCTTTTCTGGGTAGGGCCCCAACCTGAGCCATTTTATGTGGCATTGTTGTTGTTAAGTATGGTCAAGTCAGTTCTGTCTCATGGTGGTGGGGTGGTATACCATGGAGTCAGTTCATACTCATAGCAACCTTACATAAGATTTTGAAACTGTGATTTTTTTTTTCGGGAGCAGAAAGCCTCATGTTTTCCCATAGAATGACTGGTAGTTTTGAACTGCTGACCTTAAGGTTATTAGCAGCCTGACTCGTAACCATTACACTATCAGAGCTCATAATGACCCTGGACCTTGTGGTTCAAACTGACCTTGTGGCTCAGTGATTATCCTAATAAAACTTCGTTTTTATGCTTGATACTTGGGGAGGGCTTCTGGTGTGGCGCTATGGTTAATGTGCCAGACTGCAAAGTTGGTTTGAACCACAAAGTTGGTAGTTGAAGCTCACCAGTTGCTCCTTGGAAACCTTATACAGGCTTGCTATAGGTGAGAAACTACTCTATGGCACTTAACAACAACATGTGGGGAGAAAGTGTAGTCTTAGAGAATGGTAGAATTCACTAGAGACTAACTGTATAAATTTTAAGTATAAAAAATTTGTTATCTTTGTTGATTTATTTTTTAAAACCCTAAATCAATTGCTTCTTAAGATCAATGACTCAAGTATTCAATAAATATCAGCACAAACTACAAGTCTGGGACAATCTGTACACGTCTGAATCACTGAAAGTACTATACATGGTACTATAAACCTTCTATAGTAGAAATAATTCTTCCTAGCCTTCTATTGCGTAGTGGTTATGAAATGGGCTAAGAACCTTAAGGTCAGCAGTTTGAAACTACCAGCTGTTCCTCGGGAGAAAGATTAGGCTTTCTGCTCCTGTAAAGATTTACAGCCTTGGAAACTTTGTACAGGGTCGCTATGAGTCGGAACCAACTCCACGGCACATAACAACAACAAAAACTACTTCTATTGATGATGTTGAAACCTACCCAGGTAATGCTTCATCAGAATATCTGTGCAAGATGAAATTAAGCAAAAACCGGAAATGCTTTCTTAAAAATATAAAAACTAAAGAGTGCAGACTTGGCAAATTATGTTACCAAAAAAGATCTACTCAGAGTTATTAAACAAAGAGACAAATGAATTTTAGAGGAAAATGTCTGAGTATAATTCATCTTAAATAATGAAAGAAACGTTATTTTCCTAAGCATGAGATAATATCTAATATCTTCCTAAAACAATTCTAAATTCAGTGATGATGAGATTACTCTTTTAGGAAAAAAAAACCAAAAGGATTGGACACTTTACTTTCAATTCTGCTAGGACACATTTTGTTTCTTTTTGTATACTGTTTACTTTGAATGTTTTATTATTTTCATCAGTTAATTTTAAAATGAAATTTTTAATAAATTTAACTTATTTTATATTTCTATATACTTTTTAGTTAGAATAATTACATCTTTTTTTTTTTTTTTGAAGAAAGAAAATACAGTCTGTTAATGGTGGTATTTCAATATTGTACCATAGGTAGAAGAAAACATGAATGGAATCATCGAATTTATCTTGATACAAGCAAATATGCATAAAGTAATTTCTGAAAGTTAACCATATTGTTAACTTATTATCTCTTGAGTGATGGAGAGGATTTAAGATGATTTTTATTATTCCGTACTTCATGATAGTTGAAGTGCTTGTGTTTTCAATGGACATGTATTATTTTATGAGGCTAAGTCAGACAGTATTGCTAGAAAATCATAGATACCTTTATTAAACAAAGTATTAAAATGTGAGTATTGCTTCTTGACATATCCTAAAACTTCTTCATAATAAGTCGCCATCATCATCCTATGCCATTAACAAAAATATATCAAGCTTACCCCTTTGGAATCTTGAACACAGTAGCCATAGTCTTCTGAGCTGACCTATCTGCCTTGAACTTAACTAGTCCCAGAAATGCCATTGTTATAAAAAAAAAAACATCTGTTAGATCTGTTTTTTGAAGGCACTCTAATGAGACTAAGGAGAGTGCAGTAGCTCTGCTGAATAAGCACTGCACTGCAAACCATTTAACAACAACAAGCGATTAAATATATTATTGAAAGAATTTATCTATAGTCATCCACTGATGACAGAGCTACGTTAAAGATTGCAGAAATACATTTAAACATGCTTAGTTTGGAATAAAGCCATGCATGTATGAACTGGAGTCCTAGTAGCAATACTGTTTGACGTACCGCATGTACCTGTAAAACACAGACAATATGGATATAATAATGTTGATAATAAAATATAACTTAATCAAAATGTACGAACCTGTTGTTACATTAGACTCTGACTCCCTTAGTTTCTGTGATGCAAAAAGCTTTTCCTGCAAAGCTTTTTGGGCAAGTTGTGCATCCCATTCTTCTAATTCTTTTTCAAATCTTTGGTTGTCTTCCTCAACAAAATCCCTTAAATCAGGTGGTAATGTTTCTATTCCAACAAGGGCTTGCCCAGTTTCTTTGTTAAATTCATCTGCAAATCACATTTAAAAAATCTATATGAAATTTTTAAATATAGGAAAGATACAAAGCTCAAAATAGAGTGAATGCATTTAAAATGGTTTTAAGCTACCCTTTAGCAAATCAATTACAGTTAATTTTTTTTAATCAAACACATGCTCAAGAAAGCAATTATAGAAATACCTTTAACCCATTATAAAAAAAATTCACATACTTTTAAATCTGCAGAGTAGAAATGAAATACCAAGATACACAGTCAAAATTTTTGCTACTCAAACATTTCAACAGTACTACTTTCTCTATTATAAGAGTATAACATCTGCCTGATTACTTATGAAGTGGAACTCTTCACAAAATGAGAATAATTCAAATTTATTTTAAAATGAAAGTAAAAAATTTTTAAATCTGAAACTGCTAGGTATAGCATGAAAAATGAATATTCAATTATGAAAACTAATCACGTTAGCCAGATTTTTCAGAACATTATTTTAATAGTATTTAAGAATTACTCAACCTCTACTACACAAACTTGAATACATAAGTGAACTGTCTATGTAGTTTTTCTGAACATTTAAATACAAAGGAAAGTTCATTTCAAGTTTCCCATATGGAAACCCCATATTAAAAACTGAGAAATAAAAATCTGAATGCAAAGAATGACACAGTCCCTGGCCTTGCACAGACCATAGTGAGATGGGAAAGAAAAGCCAGTATTAAATTTAAACACTAAATAATTACTGACACACCTTCAAATCTTCATTTCTGATGTTAATACGGATTTTCCATATAGTAAACAATTAAAATTTGTTGAAACTGATTAAATTAACCTTCCTTTTGTATCTAAAGAGCTCTGGTGTTAAACAGTGGTTGTTGGTGGTACAGTGGCTAAAGTGACTGGGTGCTAACCAAAAGGCTGGATGTTCAAATCCTTCACATGGGAGAAAGATGTGGTGTTTTGCTTCCAGAAAGACTGAAAACCTTGGAGACACAGTATTGTAGTTCTACTCTGTCCTACAGGGTTGCTACGAGTCAGAATCAGCTCAGCAGCTCTGGATAGAGTGATGTTATGAGAGCAAAAAATGGGGTACTTTCTGACAGAATAAAAAAAAACTTTACAAAGAAGATGACATCTCAGTTGATTCTTGACATATGAGTAGGAATTAAGCAAAGAAAGAAAAAACAAGCAAACATTATTGGTAAAAATAAAAATAGCATCAGAACATTCTTCTTGTTGTTAAGTGCCATCGAGTTGGTTCCGACTCATAGCGACCCTATATAGGGTTTCCAAACAGCTACTGGTGAATTTGAACCTCCAACTTTGCAGTCCAGTGCATTATCCAGCAGCTCCAGACCAGAACTCCAGCATCAGAATACAGAGATATAAATGTGTGGAATAGTGCTGTGTGAGGAGAATACAGTGAGACATTCAAATATTAGTGCATTATGTAGCATTCAATACCGAGAATTGTGGTATATAAAGCTGGAAATAGAGGAAAGAAAACAGGCTGAAAAGTTAAAATATATATCAGTAAGTGAGTGTAGTCATTAAAGGGTTTTTTGCAAGTAAAAATAAGCTCAAATGTACTTAGTTAATATTTAGTACAAAACATATTCCAGTTCTCAACCCTGACCACGTTGTGTGTGCTGTTTAGTTAGTTGTGACTCAGAGCAACCCTGTAAAAGGTTCCTGAGGCCAAAAATCTTTATGGGAACAGACAGCCTCATCTTTCTCCCACAGAGTGGTTGTGGTTAGCAGCCTAATTCATAACCCACTATGTAAGCAGGGATCCCTAGAGTATCATAAAAGATCTACCTATTTAAAAACAAATACACAATTTGTACACTTCATACTCTTACCTTGTATTAAGAATTGTGCTTTGTCATTTATGTACATTAAACAGTATGCACTGGCATTTCTATAGCCACCAAAGGAGTCCCTCACTAGTTCTTCCCAAGATGATTTTGTCACAGCAATGTCGTTGTACTTCATCCACCTATTTTCATGATGATCAAAAATGTATGCCCAGTAATGTCCTGCATTAGCTTGGCCTTCATGAACTAAAACGGCATGTAAACGATAAGGAACCTAAATGTGAAAATAATTTAATTTCAGTTAGGTAGCCCGTTACATCACATTCCCAGAATCCACGAACTAGTCATTTGGAGGATATTAGTGGAACAATATATTTTTAGCGATATAAATTGGCTGGGATTACAGTTTGTCAAAACTAATCTATGAGGGTCCAAGCTCTGTCCCGTGCTTTGGTTCCGTTCCTTCTTTTTCTATGGTCGTCCGTTAGATCCCTCCTTCTCCCACGAATGGCCAAATGGTGAAGCACCTCGAAGGCAAGGAAGATTTCCATGCTGCCTTGAGCAGTGCTGGAGATAAACTTGTAGTCATTGATTTCCCAGCCACATGGTGTGGGCTTTGCAAAATGATCAAACCTATCATTCCCTCTCAGAAAAGTCTAGCAATGTTGATATGGACGACTGTCAGGATGTTGCTTCAGAGTGTGAAGTAAAATGCATACCAACATTTCAGTTTTATAAAAAGGGGGAAAAGGTTGGTGAATTTTCTGGTGCTAATAAGAAAAAACGTGAAGCTACCATCAATGAATTACGTTATGTTTTTTAAAACCATAAGCAGACATCAGCTGTTTATTAAACTTTTTGTACTTACAAGAAAGAAAAATCAAGTATGAAGACTATATGCCCAACTTCAATCTGATTATAAACAACAATATTAATTCTACCCTTAAAAAAACCCAACAACTCATCTAGGAACTACAAAAAAGAAAAAGCAGGATATTAAGTTAAATAAGTTAAATATACAAAATACAGATGGGGTGAGACAAAACAATGAGTTTTGAAAATTTAAACAAGTGTTTCTTGTGTGTGTGGTATTTGTTTACTGATTTAGGGTATTTCATAACCAAATAAAGAACTCAAGATGACCAGTTTTAGAAACAGCACTTGATTTGTCTAAATCGTCAAAATTATAATATGATCTCTGAATCCAACAAAATAACTTATATTAATATAATGTATATCAGAAATCAAATTGTAATTGAGCTTTAAATTTTTATGCTATTATCTTCTTAATACTATTAAGCATCAATATATTTTCTTCTACAGCATATATAAATATATATATTTATATATACTTGCAAAATAGCTGAATACAATTTTTTTTATAAAATAATAAAAAGAAGTATAGGCAGGAAGCATAATATGAAAACACAATTAAATGGGGAAAATATTAATATGGAAACTTTAAGCTCCATAATTTTATGACCAAAAATGTAAGAGAGAATTAGGTTAAGAGAAAGAACATAAAGATAAATTGAAATGTATGTAAACTTGTTTTGATAATGCTTACTAGCTCAAATTTTCACTTACTTGGATCATAGATTTGTCAGAGTACATTAGGTCAATTGTTTGATGGATTCTGGATATGCTTTCCTGCAAATCTAAGGATATAACATATCAATTTATGATCAGTCATCAAGTATGCATTTTTCTAATGAGACATAAAGTAGGAACTATAAAACTATAAAATCCAGTAACAATATGGAATCCTGGTGTAGGGCTGCAGGATAAGTACTTAATTATAAGTTTGGTTAGAACCACAAGGTTGGTGGTTCAAACTCACCAGGTGCTCCTCAGAAGCCCTATACAAGGTTTCTATGAGTTGGAATCAACTCGACGGCAGATACTATTTTCCCAATTTGCCTGACTTCATTCATTAAAGAAATGCAAATTAGACATTCAAAATCCATTTTTCAAACTCTCAGGGTTTCATAGCTTACATAAAATATCCAGAGCTAAGAAGGATGTTGGAATGAGGCTTTCTCATATATGATTGGTGGGAATGTAAAATGGATCAAGGAACAATCTGACAATAGTAGTCATAAGTTAGGGAGTGCACTGACTCTGCAGGATATGTACTGTATTGCAAACCACAAAGTCAGTGGTTCAAGCCCACCAGTCACCCTGTGGGAGAAAGATGAGGTTTTCTGTTCTCAGACAAATTTACAGCCCTGGAAACCATATACTGGCTCAATACGAGGCAGAACCAACTCCACAGCACTTAACAAGTCATAATTTAAATATAGACATGTTAGAATAGAAGTAACACTTTTATGAATAAATCCTACTCACAGAAGTGTATAAATATTTAGCAGGAATAAAGTTATTATTTGCAATGAATATAAATAATGACATTAAATAAATTATAGTATAACCATATTTTAGAATACAATACTATAGTTTAAAAAATAATGTTGTCCGTAAAGTGCCATCGAGTTGTTTCCAACTCATAGCAACTCTGTAGAGGATTTCTGAGGAGTGGCTGCTGAGTTTGAACCATATCCTTGTGGATGGCAGTCCAATGCTTATCCTACAGCATGTCACAACAGGACCCATAGCTAATATCTATATTGTTGTTAAGTGCTATCAAGTCAGTTCTGACTCAGAGCGACCCTGTATGGGGTTTCTGAGGAGTAGCTGGTGAGTTTGAACCACCAATCTTGCAGTTCACCAACCTTGACATTGAGTGCACATCCTAGAGTTCCATATTAGCAGAGATGTAAAAGAGAAAACAAACATGCCAAGAAAAACTTTCATTCCGGTTTCATAGTTGTATGTCTAAAACCTTATGACATGAATGTCCCTCAAGTTCCTCAAACTTAAAATGATCAAAAGTGAGCTCATTATATTTCTACTTCCACTCTTAAGAAGGGGACCTGCTAGTCCACCAGCTTGCCACAGCACAGTATCTTTATTTTTATTGCATTTATTATATTTATTTCTCTGTATTTATTTTCTCATTTCATTCACTATATTCATTTATTTTTTCAACAAGGTAAAGTTGTTGTTGTTAAGTGCCATTGAGTGTATTCCAACCCATAGCAACCCTCTACAGGGTTTCCAAGGAGCATCTGGTGAGCTCGAACCACCAATGTTGCAGTTCAAACAACTTTTCAGTATGACGCATTTGCCCACAGCGCCACAAGGGAATAAGTACCCCTAATTTTTCCCTCTCATTTATAAACATGAGTATATGTTTGCAACAGTTTTTTATATATTTGCAAACAGAAAATGTTTTAAATGATTTTCTCTTCAAGTCTATACCTTGTTACAAACCACCGTTAGTTTGTTTTCTCAGAAAAATTGAAAAGAAGGAAATTTTACAAGAATAAAGTTTTAATTATTAGATATTGAAATATTAAACTGAATACCACAAATGCATGCATTTAAGAATACATTTTAAATAATCAAGTAGGCAAAAAAAAAAAAATTAAACTATAAATACCAGCAATAACAGCAAGTTCAGAAAAGCAGAGGACAATAAATGCTAGCAAAGATGTGGAGAGACTGGGACCTCCCCCTACACCGCTGGTGGGAATGTAAAATGGTTCAACCACTGGAAAATGGTAATGGTGCTTCCTCAGAAAATTGGAAGTAGGAATATCTATGATCCAGCAATTCCTTTACTTGATATATATTCACAAGAAATACCAGCCAGAACACGAGTAGATATATACACACCAATGTTCAAAGCTGCACAACTCACAACAGCAAAATGATAGAGACAGCCTAAGTGTCCATCAATGGATGAATGGATAAACAAACTTTCGTACATACACAAAGTAGAATATTATGCTACCTTGAATAATAACCATGAAGCTACAAAACACCACATAAGATGGGTGAACCTTGAAGATATTACACTGAGTGAAAATAGTCACGAAAGGACAAATATTGCATAAGACCTTTATTGTAAAAGCTTAAGAAAAGATACCCATCCATAATAAAAGACTATATATATATATATTTGCTGGTTACCAGGGGAGGGAGGGAGGGGGTGGTAGAAGAGAGTTTAGGGGAGGGGGATGGAAGAACAAGGTGGGGAACACGTAGGTAGGTTTGCATGGGCTAAATGGGAAAGATATGAATAGTGAAGCATGCTCAACCTTGGTACAACAGGGTTCTGTGATACAGGGATCAAGGCATAGTCTGAATGGGTAAAAGAGAGGAAATAATGTTAAGATGCTTGACTATCTTATGGATATTGGTTTCTTGTGCTTACTACAGTAAAATAAACACTTGAGTAGAATGGAAAGGAATATCGGGAAACATGATTACAGAAAGTTTGTAAGCCTCTTTTCAACCTACAACTCACTGGAATACCTAAAAGGGGTTCTAGAATTTACCCAGTGAAATAGGCTTCTGTGGAGACTATGCAGTTTATAGGACTTTACGTGGAATCCTGAGCCCCATCCAGAACCTTCTGATGTGGAATATTCCCACTTGAAGACCAGTCCAGAGCGACCAGAGGAACACAAGATATGTCCTGATCAAGAAAGACCAGCAGGAAAACACAAAAACAGAAATGACTGCCTGTTTGGTTATTACAAGATAAAGTAAGCTGTTTGTTGGAGAGCCATCAAGGTAAGCAATTAAGTCCCTTCAAAGAAAAACCTCTCTCCCAGACTAAAATTCAAAGGAAGCACACGAGCAAGCATGTAAGTTCACTGGTGACCACGTTGGTCTATGTGTGAGTTGAAGTGGGGAAAAGGCAGCAATAAAGATATGGGTTGAGTTTGATCACGTTCCATAGACTCCCGTTGGCCTGGAGATGAGAAAGAAAAGAGGAAAGGCTGGTTTGTCAAAGTCTGGGAGATTTGGGAACTCCTAAGCCCATGGAGGACTAGAACTGAGAGTGAAGCGTCCAGATGATATAAAGTAGAGGAACACACACAAGAACCCCCAAACCTGCAGATAGTACCCGTTTGACCTTGCTTCTATGGCTTGAAAACCAGAGCTCAACTAGAGAAAGATAAAGAAATCTAATAAAGGAAGCAAGTGTAATTTACTACAATTTAATGAACTGACCTATACTTAAAGATGTAGTAGCTCAAAATACCAACACCAAGAGGGAAGTAGTTTTCACATCAAGGATCAAGCCTGTTCCCTCGGTATGCAGGGTTGATAGGGATGGGCAACTGATACTTAGACATTGGCTACCTAAAGTTGTTGTTGTTGTTAGGCGTCATTGAGTCGGTACCAACTCACAGCGACCCTATGTACAACAGAACGAAACACTGCCCGATCCTGGGCCAACCTCACAATTGTTGCTACACTTGAGCCCATTGACGCTGCCACTTTGGCAATCCATCTCACTGGAGGTCTTCCTCTTTTTCTCTGGCCCTCCACCCTATCAAACATAATATCCTTCTCTAGTAACTGGTCCCTCTTGACAATATGTCCAAAGTATAAGAGATGAAGTTTAGCCATCTGGCCTCCCAAGGAGCACTCTGGCTGTACTTTTCTAATACAGATCTGTTTGTTGTTTTGACAGCCCATGGCACTTTCCATATTCTCCTCCAACACTACAACTCACATGCATCCATTATTCTACGGTCTTCCTTAATCACTGTGCAGCTTTTGCATGCATATGAGGTTATTGAAAATACCATGGCTTGGGTGAGGCATACCTTAGTCCTCAAGCTGACACTGTATCTGACAGTGTTTCTCTGCTATTCATAAGGTTTTCAGTGACTAAATATTCAGAAGTAGTTCGTCACTCCTTTCTAGTCTGTCTTTGTCTGGAAGCTCATCTGAATTGAAACCTGTCTACCGTTGGTAATCCTGCTGGTATTTAAAGTACCTGTAGCATAGCTTCCAGAATCACAGCAACTCACAAGCCACCACAGTATGACAAACTGACAGACATGTGGTGGTACCTAAAGTGGGGGGCTATAAAGGCACGAAGTGGCTGGCTGAGAAGTTTTCATGAGCAGAACATGGGACCCTAACCAGAGAAGCAGAGACACCAGAGATGGGGGCAGAAGTGATGGCATGGAGAGATAGAGCAGCTGAAGACTCTAGGCTCATGGAAAGAGAAAGGCTGTGTGCTGGCAGTCAGTAGGCAGGCTTGCAGAATATGCTCTTTGGTTGTTTCAATAATTACATATTCCTGAGTATTTCTGTGTACATCAAATAAACAAAAAATAAAACAGATGGAATAGAAGCAAGTACAGTTAAATGATGATGCATGGAGATGATTGTGATCATTGCAATGAAAAAAATACAATAGGATGAGTGCAAAACTAATGTTCTCCCATGTACACTATAACTCAACTCTCAATAAAAGCTTTTTTTAAAAAAAAGTTAATTACGTATTACATGGCAAGTCACAATGAAAAAAGTATAAAATTGGGACAGGACAGCTCAGTATTAAAACCACATTCTAATGTTGAGCAGAGGACTACGGTGGCTCTAGATGATAAGCCATGGATTTCAAACCACAAGGTCCACAGTTTGAGAGAGAAATGAGACTTTCTGCTCCCACAGAAATTTACAACCTCAGAAACCCTATACAGGATCACTATGAGTAGGAACGACTAATGACACTTAGCACAATGTTGAGCAATGTTTATTTGATTCAAGTACAGTACTGGAAGAAGTAAGTCTTTGTATTTAGAAACTCTTAAAAACATGATAATTTTTACGCTTTGGTTCTCTGTTAAAATGTATCTAGTGGAAAAAAAAAAAAAATGTATGTATTGGAGGTTCTTAACCTTTACCTCCTCCAAGACAGATGATTTTAGTTTCTATATACATTCACAAAAGCAGCCAGGTATTAACAGATAGATAATATGTAATTTCACCACTTCTCTCATTCAACAAAATGCAACATAATTCAAGGAGTAACTAATATTTTTTCTTAAAGTGAATGAACTTTTATTTTTTTATATAGTCAAAAACTTTGATACTTTATGTTACAAACTAGAAAAAGACTTTTGACTTTCCTCACAGATACCCAAATTAAGGTAGTAGAATAACATTGTGTTGAGTATTATATTCTAAAACTTGTGATTTTTCCAACAGGAAAAAAGAAAATGTCAAAAACTTCCTATCTTCTATCATTTTAATGTATTCTTAAAAAACTATCAGGATCTACTGCTCCCAGTACATTATACAATATCTTAGCAGAGGGTTCAGTAAATACTAGGTGCTAAATACATATCTTGAATGAGTTCAAACGTAAGAAATCCCATCATATATGAAATCAACTAAGGAAACTCTTTACTGCTATTAATGCTCACTGTTAGTCACTATCACATGGTACTAACCCTATTAAGACTGCCATTTACTTACATGGTATTGTTGTTAAATGGTGTTGGGTCATTTCTGACTCGTAGTGACCATGCATAGGGTTTCCAAGGTGAGTCTGAACAGCCAACCTTGTGGTTCAAACTGACCTTGAGGTCAAGTGCTTATTCCTACACTGCCATACTAAATGTTCATAAAAACTCAAGTTGGTCATCTAAACTGCAACAATCAATATTATTTCATTTAATGTCAATCTATTAGTATACAACAGTAGATCCTAGAGGTTTGTTTTCATAGATCAATATAATTATAATAAAACTGGGGAATGACAATGGGATACTACATTTTGATAAGTAAACAAGAACAATCTTCCATGATAATAATTACCAAATTTCTTTGTTTTATTTTTCATGAACAATAGAAAATAGGAAGAAGATCATCTCAAAATAAAATAGCATTTCTTCCAAGAAAGCATAGATGGGAACTTGACATCAACACACATGTATGTGTGTGTATACACCTATGCGTATACACACACCATCCCATACAAAGCACTGTTCTTACTTTTTCTTATTTTGTTGCATGCCAAAATTGTTGTAGAGTGCATTCAGCTCAGAGACCAGATGTGGAAATTTCTACTAGAGCAGGTTATAACTTAAAATTCTAATTCTTAAGCCTAAAGAATATTTTTAAAAATTATTTAAACTTCTTTTAAGTCATCAGAAGAAATATATGATTGATATATGCAAATTCTGATTCTATAAGATACCAATGGAATACCTGTAAATACCCGTTTGTTATAAATTTAGAGTACTAAGTGAAAATAAGACCACGTGCTATGTAATTAATCAGCTTAGTAAACTTGGACTATCTTTTAGCCCTTCTGAACCTGATATTAAAGCCACAAAAGTAAGAAGCCAGACTAAAATACCTCTTATATAAAACCCTTCCTAGGTGGGAAAAAAAATAGTTTTATAAGTGCTTAGATATGAAATCCAGAGGTAATTTCTCTTCTCAGTTTTAGCAATGTTACGCAGATCTATTTGAGCTAACAGTAGATAGCTACCTGTAAAAAGATTCTTACCTCTAGTGTCATTTTCTATTTCTGTCCTCCAGCGATGCAAACAGCTTTCTAGCACAGACAGTTCTTCTTCTGTTATATGCCTTGGTGCTGGATGCATGGGCAAATCTGGAGGTATCCGAGACTGTGTGAATGGTTTGTGTATTACTGATCTTGATGAAATGGCAGAAACTGCTGCAGGTGATGTGCTTGGCATTTCTGAAGAAGTAGCTCCTTGTTGTTCCATTGTGCTATATTTTCAAAAAAATGGAATATTATTAAACTTTCTAAACTTTAGCTCTAGACCAAGATACCATGATTGTGCCAAAACATGGTAATACATTAGTTTATAAATGCAAAAGAAAAGACCTTTAAGAAGAAATCTGCTAACTTGGACGGATCTCATACTCTAATAAGATCCTTAATATATCAAGATTATAAGGAGTCCTGGGTGGCGCTGTGGGTTAATGCACCAGACTGCAAACCTGCTTGAATTGCAAGGTTGGCAGTTCAAGTTTACCAGCTGCTCCTTGGAAACCCTATACAGGGTCACTATGGGTCAGAACCAACTTGACAGCACTTAATAACAACAACAATGACTATAATATTATGGCGTCCTGGTGTGGCACAGTAGGATAAGCACTCGACCACAAGGTCGGATTGAACTGCAAAGTTGGTTCAATCTCACTAGCGGTTCCTCGGAAATCCTATACAGGGTCACTATGGGGTGGAACAATATAATGTTACAGGAGTCCCTACATTGATCAGTAGTACTGGACTGCTAATAGCAAGGTTTATGGTTTGAATCTACCAGCTGCTCCTCAAAGACCCTATACAGGGTTACTATGAGTTGGAACCGATTTGATGGCAATTAACAACAACAACATAATACCATAAAACTGAAATTGCTTTATAGTAAAATCGATTAATTTTTTAAGAGCCCATTCTGTTGCTAATTAGTTTAATTATAGAAACAGATTCTAACTTAACAATATTATTTCAGCTGATCATAAAAGTTTTAACTTATATAATATACCAAAAATAATTTAAATAAAATTCTAAACAGGAAAAAAATATTAGATGAAAAATTTAAACCACAACCATAAAAATTATTGAACAAATGAATGCAGAAAAAAAAAAATGAAGAAGGCATGCAATCTTCTAAACGTATTATTCTCCTTAACAGTTCATTCAAATAAATTATAACATGCATTATAAGACCTTCTTTAAAGACACTCATTTATATTATTATGTAATATACGTAATAGAGCTCTCTTGCATCAATAAACCATTTTTACCTTGGTAATGTCTGTGATGGTATAGAACCACTAGGTGGGGAACTAGCATCAATATCTTCAACAGGAGAAGTGCAAACAGGTTTACTTGAGGCAAATTCCAATGCGTATTGTAGAACATCTACCAAGGGGAATCGTTTAGGGCCTGATCCATAGCTTAAATATCTGTTAACCATAAAATACATGACTGCTTTTGTTTGTATATATAGCACTTTGTTTATACAATTACTGTTCTAAAACATGATGAAAATTACTTAAAAAAAAAAAAAGAATTAAATTGATTTTGCTTCCAAATAAATTAAATACTCTGCAAAGATAAGAAACCAGAGCTGATTAAGACTGAATGTGTATATATCCTGTTCTAAGTTGTAACTCAATAGGAAAACAAAAACTGATAGTACTCTTTCTCCTGAGACTGGTTTTATTTTTAGATCTGCCATCTGATCTCGTGATCAAGATGCCAACTTTCATTAACATCTACATTTTACTTTTGATTACTTCTCAATATGATTACTGATAATTTCAAGTATAAAATTATTAAAAGAAACTGACAGATTGTTTTTGTATAAAAAGTTTTGGGCAACTGATCTTCAAATTAATACCAAGAGAAGGGAATACAGACTGTACTGAAGTCTGCAAATAGCAAACCCTCAGACCATGTCCAAACTATAAACTTTTATCTGATATGGCTTATCTTGAAAATGATCAAAGGCTCCACATGATAGTGAGATCATATTCACGCGTAGCCAGATGGTAGCTACCACCTCTTATAAAAGGATGTGCTCTCCAGGCTCCCAACCCTCATAACACAATCATATCTCTGGTCCCTCATTAACTCTTTTATAAAGTTTTGTGAGGCCCTGGCAAGTTTTTGAGTTTGTAACATCTGTATTAAGTGAAAAAAATTCAATTACTATTTATTTTAAAGGTAATTTCAAGAGTAATATTGTAGTGGTTACAAATCGGGTTGCTAAACTCAGGGTCAGCAGTTCGAAACTACCAGCTGTTCCGTGGGAGAAAGATGAGGCTTTCTGTTTCCGTAAAGATTTACAACTTTGGAAACCCTGTACAGGGTCACTATGAGTCAGAACTGACTCCACAGCACATAACAACAACAACATTTAGTTTTAGGAAAGAAATTATTTCAGTATTAGATTAGCTTAAATTTATATCTGTTTTCAGCAGATACATATCTACTAACAATGAAAATATTTAATTTTAAACACTTAAATATTCTTCTAAAACCAACTGTGGATATTGTTTATTCCTAAAAAAAGGTCAAAATTACTAAGTGAAATATCAGTATAGAACTATTACTAATAGAGTTATAAATCACTCAAAGCTAACTTTAAATTAAATGTACAGATAGTCACTAAATATATGATTTCTTGTTATTTTATAATTTCATAAAAATTAAATACCTTTCTAGTCTTTGTTGTAATACTGTGAGGTAATCTTTAAGTCTTTTGATCTCATCTCTCTTAATTCTTGTTATTTCTCTGTTTCTGTATATGTATCTGTCGGGAAGAATAAAAACGGCAATCTTTAGCATTTCTATATATCTTGAAAGTATCCAAAACATTAAGTCTAGGCATTATTTTATTCAAGATTTTATAACAAAACGATGGCCAAACACTAAAAAATACTATATTAATTCTAACATCAAATTTCAAAGAGTTTAGAAAGAATTTACAGATTATTGAAATAACTTTGTTTTTTAGTTTCCTTATAATATTATTCCCAGTAATTACACTTTTTAAATACAAAGAGAATTCTATTATCCTTAATAAGTAGTATTAGTTACGTTATGAAATAAATGTAGCTATAAACTCTAAGAACATGTTATCAGAAGGGTCTAATCCCTGGAGAATGACATCATGCTTGGTAAACTAAAGAGGGCCAGAGAAATAAAGACTTTCAATGAGATGAACTGAGATAGTGGCTAAAGTAATGGGCTCAAATATACTAACGATTATGAGACTAGCACAAGATCACACAGTTTTAGTTCTGTTGTACATCGGGTCACCATGAGTCAGAAGCTACTCAGGGCACTTAATAACAATGGAAGAAGTACAACCAGAGTGCTCCTTAGAGGTCAAGATGGCCAAACTTTGTCTCTCATACTTTGGACATATTGTCAGGAGGGAAAAGTCACTGGAAGGATATCATGTTTGGTAAATGGAGGGTCAGAGAAAAAGAGGAAGACCCCCAATGAGATGGACTGGCCAGGTGGCAGCATCAGTGGACTCAAGTATGGTTAACAGGATCGGACATTGTTTCGTTCTGCTGTGCATAAGGTTGCTATGAGTCGGTGCCGACTCAATGGCACCTATTGACAACAACAACTCTAAGACTACTAAGCAACATTTTCTTCATTTCGTTACTAATGATAATGGTTCATCTTGTTACTAGGGCGGTTTCAAAACAAAGTCATATTACATGCCAATGCATACCTGTCCAGATATAAAACTTGGGGAAATTCTAATTTGTTGTGAATTTTTTCTGGTCTTCCCAATGCTTGATTAAATTCAAATCTTGACAATTCAAATGTTAACACAGGCGGCAGTTCAGTAAACCAATGCTGAAAGAAAACAACAGCAATAAGCCTTAATATTCCCTTCCTGCGTTCTCCTTTGTGATTTTAAGCATGGAATGTTGGCAAGGCATTTTGATGTCCATCACCACAATTCTGACATCACAAACAGCTAACTGGGTGCAAAATTTATTTAAAACTCTACTTCTTCAAAAAGTGTTCCATATCTTTTAAAAATTCCAAGAGTTGAAAGCACAATCGGGAAAGAGAAAAATCGTCTAGTACCTGTTCTTCGGTGATTCTTCTTTTAATTAAAATTTCAAAGGCAAAGAAAAAGACATTGGTTAAAATTATGCCTTCATAATTTCAGACTGCAGTCTTCTTTAATATTCTGTCAATATTGCTCCCAGTGAACAGGAAAAGGTAGAAACATTAACTGCCTCTTCCCCACCAATGCTAATCAGGTTACTGAAGGGAGACAATCTTCCCCACCCAGGAGACAAGCTAGAATGTTAATCAGGTTACTGCGCAGGACCAAACCCACCACCCTCCACCCCTGCCCAGGAGACAAGCTAGAATGTTAATCAGGTCACAGAATGTGACCAATCCCCCTGGTTTCCCTCCTGTCCTCAAACAGGTCAGCACCCTAGCCCCTCCCCGACTCTGATCCCCACATAAGCCCGTGTTGTCCTCCAGTCCGTGCTCAGAATCAGGAGAAATTAGCTCCTCTGAGCCAGCCGGCTTAATAAAATCTGAAACTCTGCTTCACCTCTCTGAGTGGCCTTGGTTTGACCACGGATCAAGAGCTGCTGTAACGCTCTCTGGCCTAGAGCTTCAGTGGCACTCTCGAATCTAAAACTGCTATAACATTTGGTTCCCTGACCAGGAAACTGACGGCACTGGCCCCTTGAGTCACCATATCGGAGTTGGGGAGTGACTGATGATGAGCTCCCCTCGGCAGATGAGAAGGCATGCCACCGCCACATTTGAAAGTTCCTCCTCCTGTGACTGGGGGCAGCTGGCTGCCGCACCCACCAATCCTGATCAAACTTGATAGGAGAGGTTGAACCAGAGAAACCAGCAATGACTTCTGGAACCTATATGTACCTGGAGCCCAGATTAAATCCAGTCAGGCCTGTGTCTATGGACAGAAGTGGAAGACTGATCCCTTTCTAAGGTCTCACCCAGAGGCCTCAGTCAGGAACCCTCCCTATGGGGGTGGAGCAGCCATACACTCTGTGTGATTGGTTGAGTGCAAGTAGCCGAAGTATGGTTTGTCATGCCCGGTCTGCGTGGTTCCACGACCCCAGCTATGGAATACTTAGGTGATACAAGGAATTCTCATAATGAGTCAACAGTCTTAGAATGTTAACGAATTTTTTTCAAAAAAGGGAAGTCTTGTGTGAAGGAGTGTGTAAGTATGTCTGGTACTGGGCTGGTAGTGAATCTCATACAGCTTAAGGAGGCGCGGAGTGGACTTCTGGTTTGAAAACTTCCAGAGCTAGAGATGCTTGAAAATTCTCGCAAGAGAAACAGCAAAGTCTGGACACTGTTGTGAACGCATCGCCATGTGTGGCCTGCTGGCCACTTGGACAGGTGGGCCCAGGAGGAAAACAGTAACTGAACACTTCTAGCTAGCAGCTGCCAAGAATCTTTTATTGGGAGTCTTTGGCCCTGTGTCTCCTGCACTCACCTCCACCTTTACTTTGAGATCTCCTTTTACTTTATTCTGGGTGCACCCATAGGGGCATGGTAAACAGTAAGTAATTTCCTAAAAGTGCCCCTTCTGTTTCTGTTAAGGTTAACCTCTGTACCTAAAATAAAATATAGGCTTCAATCTGAAAGAAGAGCTGTAAAGCGTAATTCTAACAATATGGGTACACTCCTATGACATCGAAGGAAATGGGTACCCTCCTATGACATCAAAGGAAATGGGGTTTTATTGTAATTAATACAGCTTGGCCAATGTAGAATCTAGATGATGGGAAAAATAACCTTTGAACAGATCCTTAAATTATTATACCATCTTACAGCTTGAATTATTAAACCACTGTGCGAGATTGTCTGTTTGGAAAATTACTATGTTTTTGTCTTGTATTTATGTTTAAGAAACTGGTATTCCAAGAATATGTAAGTTATATTGCGTGTATGTACTATAATGCACTTAATACCATTAATATGAAAGCCACAGAGAGGAAAAATGAAAACAGATGAGTATTAGGTGAAAACAGTTCTAAGCAAGCCTGTTTGTGAATATACAAAGAGATATGAACAGTTACTTTTTTGTGAAATACAGCTTTTGATTGTAACCTTGTCTTATTACAACTCTTGATACATCAGCAGCTGCCATTAGAGAAAATTATAACTTGACCTAGTGAACCTGCCCAGCCATATTCAGCCACTGAGGAAAGCAGTTTGGAAGTGATCTCTCTATACCATACCCATCAAGACACCCATTTCGGTAGACGGGTATCCGGAAAAGAGGCAAGGCAATAACCCATCTGCAGATGCCCATAGGATTGAATATGGAAGGGCAAGCTGCAGGATATTCCTGGGCACATATTTCTTTCTCTATCTTAGATTTCTTTAATTAGGACTGTACCCTCCTGACAGTATGTCCAAAGTATGAGAGACGAAGTTTGGTCATCTTGGCTTCCAAGGAACACTCTGGCTGCACTTCTTCCAAAACAGATATATTGGTTCCTTTGGCAGTCCATGGCACTTTTAGTATTCTCCTCCAACACCACAACTCAAAGGCATCAATTCTTCTACGATCTTCCTTATTCACTGTCTAGCTTTCGCATCCATATGAGGTTATTGAAAATACCATGGCTTGGGTCAGGCACACCTTAGTGCTCAAGCTGACATCTTTGCTCTTCAACACTTTAAAAAGTTCCTGTGCATCAGATTTGCCTAATGCAATACGTCATCTGATCTCTTGACTGCTGCTTCCGCGAACTTTGATAGTTGATCCAAGAAGAATGAAGTCCTTGACAACTTCAATCTTTTCTCCGTTGATAAGAATGTTGTTTATTGGTCCAGTGGTGAGGATTTTTGTTTTCTTGACATTGAGATGCAATCCATACTGAAGGCTGTGCTCTTTGATCTTCATCAGTAAATGTTTCAAGTCCTCTTCGCTTTCAGCATGCAAGGTTGTATCATCTGCATATCACAGGTTGTTAATGAGTCTTCCTCCAATCCTTATGTCACGTTTTTCTTCATAGAACCCAGCTTCTCATACTATTGCTCAGCATACAGGTTAAGTAAGTATGGTGAAAGAACACAAACTTGTTGTACACCTTTCCCAATTTTAAAACATTCAGTGTTCCCATGCTCTGTTCGAACAACTGCTTCTTGGTCCAGGTACAGAATCCTCAAAAGTACAATTAAGTGTTCTGGAATACTCATACTTCTCAATGTTGTCCATAGCTTGTCATGATCCACACTATCGAAAGCCTCTGCGTAGTCAATAAAGCACAGGTAAACATCTTTCTGATATGCTCTGCTTTCGGCCAAGATCCATCGGACATCTCTCGTTCCACGGCCTCTTCTGAATCCATCTTGAACCTCTGGAAGTTCTCTGTCAATCTACCTAAGGATATTAGCTCACATGAACTAAGTTATTGAAAGTTCAAATATAGGAAACATCCCTTTTGTCTTTATCCTATTCTGGAACAGGAGGGACTCTGGGTTACAAGCTGGACTGCTAACACCAAGGTCAGCAGTTTGAATTTACCAGCCGCTCGGCAGTAAAGTCCTGGTATGGTGCGCTGTGGGTTAATGCGCCAGACTGCAAAACCATTTGAACTGTAAGGTTGGCAGTTCAAGCTTACCAGCAGCTCCTTGGAAACCCTATACAGGGTCGCTATGGGTCGGAACCGACTCAACAGCAACAACAATAAAAAGATGAAGTTTTCTGCTCCAGTAAAGATTTACAGCCTGGGAAACCCGAGTAACTGTACAGGTTTACTATGAATTGGAACGGACTCCACAGCACACCTCTCCACAGCACACCTCCAAGATCAGGACGGAACAATCCCTAAAGGACATCAAGCTAAGTTAGCAAAAAGAAGAAGATCCCCAATGAGATGTATTTGCAAAGCTGCAGCAACAATAGGCTCAACCTCACTGTGAGTCTGAACCTACTTGACAGCACTGAGCTCTGGTAGCATAGTGGTTACAAATCGGGCTGCGAACCGTAAGGTCAGCATTTCGAAACTACCAACTGTTCCGCGGGAGAAAGATGAGGCGTTCTGCTCCCATTAAGATTTACAGCCTCGGAAACCCTGTACGGGGTCGCTATGGGTCAGAAAGGAAGGCACTTAACAACAACAACAGCATCATGGAATATGTTTGAGTCCCAGTTCTTCTTTGCCTTAACATACAACTAAAGTCTGAAAAATACTTGGATTGAGCTCCAGGCAAAAGCTTTCTATTCACATTGAAAGGTTAATTCCATTTACACAACTGTTTTCATTCATATGCCATTAAAACTTAAAAGACAAATAACATCTATATAACATCTCAATATATGTAAAATGCTAACCACAAGGAACTACCTGCTGCTCTTTGGAAACCTATACAGGGTGCTATGATTCAGACCTGACTCAAGGGTACTTAACAACCAGAAAGTATTTACTAGTTTTCTGAGAATCTAACCAATTTGTAAACAGTATATCATTTACTTAAAATTAAGTATCATTATTTAAAACATTTTCTAAGTATTTATATTACTTAAAATTATTTTTCACTTATTTAGTTGTCTCTTGGTTTGCCATTCCAGAAATTTAAACTTTCATAGATACTGATGCTTTAACTTAAATAATTCTGAGGGCTGACGGGGTCTTCCTAAATGAATTAATAGAAGCTATGTCAGGAGACATGTCTTCTGTGTCAGACTAAAATCAAGAGTTCTAAAGAAACAATGATGTAAGAAATATTATACCCATTTAGAAACACTCTTAAATGCAATTTTTGAATTTTATTATTAGAGACTGAAGAAGAAAGCAGTTTTTCTGAGGGGTATAAGGAAATAACGATTTTCCTTTAAAGCAGTGATTAAAAACTTTCAAGATATGGTATTCTAAGAGGTGTTAGTTTCTTTAATCAGGTTAAATTATTACTAAAAGTATTGTTAAGTGAATAGGATTTCCGAGTAGGTGCTAGTGAACTTGAACTGATGACCTTGCAGTTCAAACCAACTTTGCATTCTGGTGCATTAACTCACAGTGCCACACAAGAAATCACTGAAAACTGAAATTACTGAAAACAGTATCCTCAAAAAAAAAACAAAACTAGTCAGTAAGTAATAGAATCATAGGTAATCAAATATGCTATTAATGAAATTCCTTAGAACTTTCTGAATTTACTGAAGATGAAACCTATTTTATTCTTTAGGTTAACTGTAAAAAAATACACAGAAAATATATACTGTAGATTAGGTAATTCAGAGATTTGAACCACTGAAAGAATGAAAACTAACCATAATTTTTGTTTTAAAACAAAAAATAAGATTCAGATTCAAGGTAAGATAAAATATATGTTAGGAATATGTTAAAAAATTATTTGCAAATAAAATAAAATATACATTATTTCACTTGTCAGCTACTCTGACAGCATATGCAAAATGCACTTCTTATCCCTTACCTGGTGTGGTGCTGTAGGATAAGAACTAGTCTGCTAATTGCAAAGTCAGTGGGTTCAAGTGCAGCAGTTGAAACCTTATATAGAGTGCATATAAGGTTTATATAGAGTAAAACTCCCTCTCCCTGTCAGTTTGTTGTACTGTGGTGGCTTGTGAGTTGCTGTGATTCTGGAGGCTATGCCACAGGTATTTTAAATACCAGCAGGATTACCCATGGTGGAAAGGTTTCAGATGAGCTTCCAGACGAAGACAGACAAGGAAGAAGGAGTGACGACGAAGACGAACTACTTCCAAATATGCAGTCACTGAAAACCTTATGAACAGCAGAGAAACACTGTCTGATATAAATAATCCCAGAAAATGAACCCCTCAGGTTGGAAGGCACTCAAAATAAGACTGGGGAAGAGCTGTCTCCTTAAAGTAGAGTTGACCATGATGACGCGAATGGAGCAAAGCCCGTGGGAGTAAAGCCCGGTAGACCTTCATTTGCTGATGGAGCACAACTCAAAATGAAAAGAAACAGCTGTAAACATCCATTAATAATCGGAACATGGAATGTATGAAGTATGAATCTAGGAAAACTGGAAATTGTTAAAAATTAAATGGGATGCATAAACATCGCTATCTTAGGCATTAGTGAGCTGAAATGGACTGGTATTGGCCATTCTGAATCTGACAACCACATGGTTTATTATGCCAGGAATAACAATTTGAAGAGGAACGGTGTTGTATTCATTGTCAAAAATAACATACCAAGATCAGTCATGAGGTACAAAATTGTCTGTGATAGGATAACATCTATGCACTTACAGGAAAGACCAGTCAATACCACTATTATTCAAATTTGCGCACCAACACACACTGAAGCAGAGAGGATGAAATAGAAGAATTCTACCAACTTCTTCGATCTGAAATTGATCAAACATGCAATCAAGATACATTGATCATTACTGGTGATTGGAATGCAAAGGTTGGGAGCAAAGGGGAAGACTCTATATAGTTGGAAAATATGGCCTTGGTGATAGAAATGATGCTGCAGATCACATGATAGAATTCTGCAAAATCAATGATTTGTTCATTTCAAATACCTTCTTTAGACAGGATGACAGAAGACTATACACATGGACCTCACCAGATGGAATACATAGAAATCAAATTGACTACATCTGTGGAAAGAGACGATAGAAAAGCAACATATCTTCAGACAAAACAAAGCCAGGGGCAGATTGTGGAACAGACCAACAACTGCTCCTATGCAAATTCAGACAGAAGCTGAAGAAACTGAAAACAAGTCCACAACAGCTAAGATAAGACCTTGAATATATTCCACCTGAATTTAGAGATCATCTGAAGAACAGACTTAATACATTAAACACTAAAGACCAAAGACCAGAAGAGTTGTGGGATGATAATCAAGAATATCATACATGAAGAAAGCAAAAAGTCATTAAGAAAACAAGAAAGAAGGAAAAGATCAAAATGGATATCAGAAGAGACACCAAAACTTGCTCTACAGCATAAAGATGCTAAAGCAAATGGAAGAAATGAGGAGGTACAAGGACTGAACAGAAAATTTCAAAGGTCAGCTAGAGAAGACAACGTCAAATATTACAAAGAAATGTGCACAGATCTGTAGTCAGAAAACCAAAATGGAAGGTGTTAACATGCTCAGCATTTCTCAAGTTGGGGGAACTGAAGAAAAAAATTCAAGCCTCGACTTTTCTTATTGAAGGATTCTCTGGGTAAATTATTGAATGACACAGATAGCACCAAAAGAAGATGGAAGGAATACAGAGAGTCACTGTACCAAAATTTTGCGCCAGGTTAGAATATGGACTTGGAAGATTTTGGGATAATATAATGAAGTTAAAGTGTTTTGTATGCGACAAGGTCATGTAGTTTGAGGGAAATCAAGGATTGCAATGCCATGCATTGAACTGTGGGCCCCCTCTCCCCTCCAGTATGTGTCAGCTTGGTTGGACCATGATTGTCAGTGATTTGGTAGTTATGTGATGATTCCCTATGATTTGATCTAATATGATAAACCAGTAAGAGGCTTAAAGGTGGGATGTTGTTGTTAAGGGTTCTCAAGTCAGTTCTGACCCATAGCGACCCTGTATAGGGTTTCTGAGGAGTTGTTGGTGAGCTTGAACCACCAACCTTGCTGTTCAAATGACTGCAGTCCAGCGCATTAGCCCACAGTGCCACACCAGGAATCCACCTTTAATTCCACCACAATCCTTATCTGATCCATAGTTGATTACAAGAAAAAAAGAAGGCCCAGGAGAGGAATGTTTCCTCTGGATTTGGGTTCCCTAAATGCAAAGCTCCAGGAACTGCTGGGCCTACAGCTTCTACAAGGAGACAAAGAACTCACACTTCTAGCCTCCAAAATCTGTGAGAGAATACATTTCTATTTGTTAAAGTTGTCCACTTGTGGTCATTCTGTTATAGCAGCACTAGATAACTATAATGGGTGCTTCAAAAAGGTCAAGGAAAATGGAATTCAAAGATAACAGAATTCTTCCATAAACTTTTTGAAGCCCCACTGCTTATTTTAAAATTATTTATTTCATAAGAAGGCAAGTCTTTCCATCTTGCATTTTCACATCAAAGGATATGCAGTGTTGTCTACGTAAACCTAGACAGATTCCATTAATTTTGATATGGTAAGATAAAAGTTGATCCAAATATCAATTTTTCTTCTTTAAAGCTGTTAATAGCTGATGGCAATTTAATTGAAAAGTTTAAAGAAGACAAAAAAATCAGGCTGAACTATGTCCTATTCAAAAGATCTTAAGGAAAGATGTAGAAGAATTTAGAGTATTTTGAAGTAAATTGCTTAAATGAGAATTAAACATATATTACAGAATACCATTACTATGCAAAATAACATTTTTTAATACGTCTGGTTTTGATTTTGGTTGACATTCAAGTGAAAACAGACTTATGGTGACCCCATGCGTGCAGAGCAGAACTGCTTCCATAGTGCTTTCAAGGATATGACCTTTGGGGAAGCAGATTGCCTAGTCTGTCTCCCAAGGTGACCCTGGAGGAATTCAGATGCCAACCGTATAGCTAATAGTAGGACACTTAAAAATTTGCAACACCCACGGATTCCTCCAGAAATATTTTATAATCCAAGCACATTTTCTAAACATTTTCTCAATTATTAGTTTGCTTTATAAGTAGAGTTGTAAACTGTGCTTTACAGCATTTTAAGAAAGATCCAGAAGGGCAAAAAAACAAATAATTAAGATGCTAAACTCACCTCTTGTCCGGATTTTCCAGAATTCTCTGAATGCAAAGATTCAATTTCTCCTTCAATCATAGCAGCTTCTAGGCATTCATGTAGGTCTTTGAACCCATTGACCTGAAGTGGGTATTGGCCAAACATTTCAGTATTTTCAAATTTTTTACCTAAAGGAAAAGGGAAAAGTTAATTAAATCAGTGTTTCTCAATATAGCCTTTAAAGTTGCTAAAAGCAGATACTGCTACATATTCTGCCTTTAATTTTAAAATTAATATCACTGATTTATATTTCAGAGAGGAGTAAATTAGTGTAAGTTTTCTACTGGTTTATACAAGCATATATATACATTCACACTCAGCAACAGATATTAACAGCACACACATAATCTCTGCATATAATTATACACATAAATATGAGGAAGCTTCAAAAAGTTTATGAAAAATGGAATTGGTAGACAATGGAGCTTTTCCATGTACATTTTACAGCCACCTAGTATGTATCTACATTCTTTCATGTGAACCTTTAAAGGGCAAGATACTGTGCTAATTAGAGAATTTATTCTCTATTTAGTACACAAGTGGGAACTCTCAGCCTCATATGAAATGAAATAATTTTCTACATTAATTCCACATATATTTATGTAAAATAATAATTATTATAAATGCTATGAAAGATGTGAGGGGACAGAGTGCAATGAGAGATTTTAAAAAGGGTACTTAACCTGATTTTTGAGGGCTAGAAGGTAGAGCAGGGAAGATTTACTTGACAAAGTGGCATTATATGGAGATGGCAATATATGGCATTATACTGGTGGAGAATGGGGAGGATAACAATGCAGAGTTAGGCAGGGGTTAAAAATCTTAAGTTTCTATTGTCCTTCTTTATAGAAAAAAAATTTTTTCACAACATTCTTCGTACAATGGAAAATCTTTTTAACAGTTAAATCCTAGGCATTACAGGATGAGATTTATGTTTTTGAAATACCTTTATGACCTTTATGAGAAGTGGATGGTAGACAATATAAGATTATTGCAAAATCTAGAACTCACAGAGCTATGGATTATGGTGTCAGTGGTAAAAATATACACACACAAAAATGAAACTGCCCACACACATATTTATTCATATGTTTATGTGGAAGCATCAATAGGACTTGATTAATAGGCTGTTGGTGGGCAAGAAGGCAGAAGAGTAAAGAAAGTGTCAAGTGACACATTTCTACCATGAACATTGGGACTGATTTTTATATACAAGAACAGGTTTTCCTGCTTCTAAGATAGCAGTTAACAGACAAAATTGAAAAGAGAGTTGGATATGAGTCTATAACTAAGATTAGTGTACTGGGCTGGGCATAGGAACTAGAGAGCCAATGACTCACTGATAGCAGAGAATCAAGTCAGAGAATGGAAATTAGTGAACAGAAAAAGGAAGAGGGCCCAAGGAAAAAAAGCTGAATCCTAACTATTTTCTATCTTTAACAATCAGGTGCAAGAAGAGACTAGAAAGAAATATGATTTCTAAGTAGTACTAAGAGAAGTAGGAAAAAGTCAAGAGAATACAATGGCACAGAAATAGGGAAATACATTTTCACATGGAAAGGATGGAGAAAAGAAGGCCCAAGGAAGAGGATGTCAACAACTTTAAACATTGATAAGAGTTCAATAAGCAAACTGACAGATCCAATGGATTTGACCATATGTAGGAGCCCTGGTGTGGCGCTGCGCGTTAATGCGCCAGATTGCAAAGCTGTCTGAACTACAAGGTCGGTGGTTCAAGCTCAGCAGTCGCTCCTTGGAAACCCTATACGGGTTGCTATGGGTTGGAACCGACTAGACGGCACTTGACAACAGCAGGATATCAGTAACCTTAAACATACCCATTTTAGATGAGAGTTGTGGTGTCAAAAACTAAAGTAGAGGTGAATAAAAGCAAATATAAGCAGGTGAAAATAAGCTCTCTTTTAAGAGCTTGACAATGAATAGCAACTAAAGAACATTAACTAGAAAAGAGTATATTTAGATTTTTTTTTTTAAGAAATTTTGAGAAATCAGATCATGTCTTAATAATGATGAGGAAGACACAATGGAGAGCAGAAATTTTAAGATACAAAAGAAAACCAAGATAATGGACAGAGTAAGGCCTAGTAAAAGTATGAAGGCATAACATTCTGAACATATATAAAGAATAGCTTTTTGATACTGCTGTTGTTAAGTGCCCTAGAATCAGTTCCAACTCCAAGCAACCAAGTGAATAAAATAATAAAATAGTGCCCACTATTTATCATTCTCACAACTGAAGACATGTTTGAACCAATGCTACAGCACATGCCACCAATCCATCTCACTGGGAATCTCTTTCACTGATCCTGTCTTCCTCCAGGGACTAGTCCCTCCTAATAACATGTGTGAAATGAGTGAGTTCTGAAATTTTGTCATCATTATTTCAAAAGAGCATTCTGGTTGAATTTTCCTGAAGACACATTTGTTTGTTCTGGAAGTCCATGGTACACACTATATTCTTTGCGAACACCACAATTCAAATGGATCAATTTTTCTTTGATATTCCTTTTTTCAGTGTTCAGCTTTGGCATACATACCAGATGACTCCATCACTCGTATGTCAGTTTGTTGTACTATGGTGGCTTACATAGCACACGATTGTGGAAGCTATGTCAGCAGTATTTTAAACACCAGCACGGTCACAAATGGTGGACAGGTATCGTAAGAGCAAGAGGAAAAGGGAGTTTTAGATATTTATTAGAAAGTAATAATGAACAAAGGAGCTCTGGGAGCGTAGTGGTTATGAATCGGGTTGTGAACCGCAGTGTCAGCAGTTCAAAACTACCTGCTGTTCCACAGGAGAAAGATGAGGCTTTCTGCTCCCATAAAGATTTACAGCTTCGGAAACCCTGTACAGGGTCGCTATGAGTCGGAACCGACTCCACCTCCATGGCACATAACAACAACAACAGCAATAATGAACAGGGAAGGAAGTGAAGTACAGGAGAGGACTAATAGGTATAAAGTAAAGGGTTCAAGGAACTAGAAGTTCTGTACAAGTTGAAGAACTTAGGGACATGAGCGAATAATTGGAAACAAGAGTTACCATAAGTAGTAGAGTTAATGCCAATGACAGCATTTCACAGTAGGAATTGGGAGCCTGAGGCAGAATAAAAGATTTAGTTAATGTGAAAGAAAAAGTCAAGGAAATAGAAAGCAGGAATATATAATGGATCATCTTAATGGGTAATGGATATGTTTATGCCAAAAGTTAAAATGAAAAGGATTATTGTAAGCTAACTGTCAATAAAGGAAAGACAAGGGTTGGGGTAATCATTTTATTTCATCAAAAATAAGGGTACAATCTTATAGGATAATGACCTGATTTTTTTTTTTTTTTTTAAATCAAAAAGGTAAAGAAACAGTGGACTGAAACAAGTATCTAAAGAATTGTGTCATCATTCAAAAAATAAGGACTAGCACTACCCTAACTAGTCTAATTTGCTAGGTTCAGCTTTCAACAGGCGGTTAGCATGCAGAGGCTTGAAATTCTTCATAAAAGTCACCATCGGATCAAGCCTAGTATTCAACTTCATTATTCTCGTCAGAGGATCCACCAATTGTCCTATTAGTCCCTAGAGTCCAGTAACTCACAGAATAGCAGATGCTTTCTCACTGGAATGAACAAGAATAGCTAAATATCAATCCGCATGAGATAATGCACTCTGTATCTTCCTTTTCCGTCACTGAATTCTGTGTTCTCAATGCAAATGGATAGTCGCAATGCAACAGGAATCACTAAACAGAGCCAAGTCTAATTAAAATAAAAATTGTTCAGTACACAATGAGTCACAATGACAAAATACCTACATCGTTTCACTTGTAATAAAAAAGTAAGCATGTGCAACTATACCTTCAAGCACTCCCATAGCTAGGAATCGTCCATAGAACAACTCAACCATTGGGTTCTTTGGCTTTTCTTCATCCCTAAAGCAAGTTAAAAAACATTAATGTGGCTATAATTTTCAAATTTATAAATAACAAATATAAAACATATTTAAAGGATTATAAGCTGCAACAATAATGTTTTTGTAGTAGTCATGCACTAAGTTCTACTAGTTACATAATCACCTTGGGCAAGTTACATAAATTTATTATTGCATTTCATTTCCTATAAACTGAAGATAATAATACTAATTTAACTCAGATGACTGTTGTGAGGGTTACAATGAGTTAGTTAATATGTGGAACACACTTCAAAGAATACTTGACAGCATGTCCTCACTAAGTATTTGCTTTTTTATGATCATTATAAATTTACATATCACTTTGAGTTTGTATAATACATACTTATTAAGAACTTGTTGAGAAGAGCGAAAACCCACTATCAATCAGAATATGTGTTAATACTTCATTTCCTGTTTTTACACAGAAGAGGGCACACCATCCAAAAATAAAAGTATCATCAGTGAGGTTTGCTCTATGCACCATCATTTAGTACTTACAAGAAATGATGGCCAGTACACTTCATTTAATCCTTAACAATCCTGTTTAATTTACTACTAAAGACTTTTAGTGCTACGCAAGTGTTTCTGGTCAACCTTCCACTTTCAGGTACATGATAAGAAGCATTTGCATACACGCTGCCAAGAAAGAAGTAGTTTTCAAATGTCACATCTTATGACAGAAGGCATCTTATTACAAAAATAGTAATAATAATACTTTTCTTTTTTCTCCTCATAATTAATTTCCTCTGTTTCTATAGTTCATAGCTCATTGTCTGCAACCAACTGGCCCTTAATGACTTGGCATTTTGGCAGAATTAAAACCAAGACAATTTTCTCTACTATATTTCCCACCATTTCTGCTATAGCTTTAAGCAACAGCAACTTGTGTTTGGACTGCACTAAATTCTGGAAATAGTACTATAATTTCAAAAATAGTTAAGGGGCTTGAAGTGTTACTTTTGTATCTGTCGTTCAAAATAAGGGATCAGTGTTTAAACATGTGTGTCCCAATAACCCTGTGAACTTTTAAAGTATATGAAATTCACCTTCTGAAGTACTACAGAAATACACCCAATTCATGGAACAAGTGCATGCTGCAGTTAAAGAGCCCCTACCCTGTTCAAGCAAAGAAAAGATATGCATGAAGCTGAGCTAGAACTAAGACACTTGGAAATTATTTTTTCTTTTTGTTAAATTGCAAGATAATTTTATTTTAGATATTATTTAAACTTTACTTTAAAAGATTAAGTGACTATAATTTGGAAGCTTACTCTTCTTTGGAAATTTAGTAATGAAAGGGATTCTACATTAAAGTTTGGGAACAATCCTGTTAACATTAGAACAATCTTAATCATATGGCAGACCATTTAATATTGAAATTATTGGAAAATGAAGCTGATGTAATTTAAAACTTGTAAAAAGGGAGTGAAATTTCAGTATTGGATAAGTTGTATTCCAGACATTAATGTAACTACTGCACCTTGTAAACTTATGTCAGAGCCTTGTGGTAGCAAAACCTAAAGGGTCTCAAAAAGACACACAATGGAACAAAAGGTTCCTCTTTCGAGAGTGATCCAAAGAGGGTGGAAGCCAGATCATCCTGTGCTAATTTAATTTCCTCATCTATGGAGGACAGCCAAACATTTTAAACAACCAGTCCTAATAATTAGATACAAATGGTAAGAAATACAAGCCTAGGGAGTACAGAAAAGAAACCTTATTATTTCAGTTCCATGTTAAAGAACTTCATCACAATTGAAACTTTCTCTACAACTAACCCATTTCTTCTCATGGAAAGTGATTGTTGAACCTAAAGACCAGAAATGTTCATGTGTGAATTAACCCATCTGGGGTTCATAAGTTATATATTTTTTAGATTCTGAAGTTACAGTAAAAACCAATGACCAGCATTTGTGGTCACAAAATACAAACAGATGTCAATATCTTAGATAACATTTAGATTTCCATAGTGTCTCAATTCTATTTCTCAGGCGACACTGAATATATAACAGGAAAAGCATGACCTAAAACTGAATTAATAAACTTGTGTTAACTTACGTTTCCTCTTCAGCTTTCATTTGAAAGGCATCTTCTAACCAATCTAAGAGTTTGTGCGTAAACTCACTCACGTCTTGCTGTGAAATGAAAAGCAACAAAACTTTCTGATATTTATGTCTACTTATAAAAATGGTAAAATGAGGAAAATAAAACTTATAGTCATTTAAATGTACAATTGTTTGCTTCCCAAACAGATGTTATAATAGCAAATGCTTTATATTAGGTGAAAAGAATTTTGTGATTAAATCAGCATGAAGTCAATATGTAAGGTAAAAAACAAGTATTATATTGGTCATCACTGTTATTAGGTTTCACTTTAGGAGAAAAAGAAACTAAAATTCAAACTTAAAAGATGGATTAGAATAAAAACAAAACAAAACAGCTATACCCCAAAGGAGCTATGGTCCTTAGAAGCCAGGAAGGCCAGACTTCATCTTTCATTCTTCGGACATATTATCAGGAGGGACTAGTTATTGGAGAAGGACATCATGCTAGGTAAAGCAGACAGTCAATGAAAATGAGGAAAACCCCCAACAAGATAGATTAGCACAATGACAGCAGCAATGGACTCAAGTGGAGAAATGATTTTGAGGTGGGCAGGACCAGGTAGTGTTTCGTTCTGTTGTGCACAGGTTGCTATGAGTCAGTACTGACTCGATGGTACCTAAGGACAACAACAATATACCCCAAAAGAGAGCTCTCTGTGAGGAATCTATAAAAATTGAATAGCCCACATAATCAAAGAGATCTTTGCTGGATAAAGACTAATGGTCACTTACAGGAGGAAATCTACTGGGATATTTAAGACTAGGACAAGTAAATAAAGAGAAAGTAGAAGAGTTGATGCATTTGAGCGTTGAAGGAGAATATTAAAAGCACCATGGGCTGCTCCTTGGAAGCCATGATGGCCAGACTTTCGTCTCTCATAGTTTGAACGTATTTTGAGGAGGAACCAATCTTGGATATCATGTTTGTTAAAAGAGAGGGTCGGATAAAAAAAGGAAGACCTCCAATAAGATGGATTGGCATAGCGGCAGCAGCAATGGGCTCAAATGTAACAACGATTGTGAGGTTGGCACAGGACCAGGCAGTGTTTCGTTCTGTTGTGCATAGGGTTGCTATGAGTTTGGTACCAACTCAGTGACACCTAACAACAACAACAACAACCAGTGCTTTTTGATAAATTTAGGAAAGGAATGTCAAAAAGTATTGCTACTAGGGTTCTAGTTGATATATGTATGGGTTTATCCCAAAAAAGTTGTATTTAAACATGCCTCTACAATCAGTGAATGACAACAGGCAGGTTCTTCAAAAGCAAAGATCCAATCAAAATAAAGGCTTCTGAGGGAACCAGCTGGGCCAGCTAAATTCAAGGCAGAAGGTCAGCTGACAAGGTTATGGTGATTGTTTCTGGAGATTACAAAAGGGTTATTTTGTCAGATTTTCTTGAAGGACACGGGACAATTATGGGGTTTCTGATACATTCTGATACTCCTGGTGTTGCACTGTAGGATAAGCACAACTCGACAGCTGACTCGACAGCACTCAACAGCTATTCTAAAGATGTTTTAAGAAAATTAAAAACTTAAGGCCAGGAAAATTGACTGAGGAAGTTTTTCCAATACAAAAATGTCCCTGGCTCATTCTTCAAGGGAAGCAATGGCAGTTTAAGAGAATTTCATTGGAAAACTTTACCCTATCCACTCTATGGTCCTGATCTGATCCTTTCAGATTTCTTTTGTTTCCAAAACTAAAAGAATATTTAAAAGGAACATGATTTGAGTCTCTTGAGGATGTCAAAACTCCCATTTTGGAGATGTAAATTCAAGAGCACAGAATTGTTTAGAGAAGGATTACTGTTGTTAAGTGCCATGGAGTCAATTCTGACCCACAATGACCCTGTATAGGGCTTCCAAGGAGCAGCTGATGAGTTTGAACTCCTGACCTTGTATTTCTCAGTCCAGTGCTTATTTTACAGTGATAGGTTTGACAGGTGGAAACACCACCCTCAGAGGTATATAGACCTAGTTGTAGAATGTGTCATGAAACAACAGCATCAAATTTTTATGTTTTTGTTTAATAAAGATCTATGATTGTATAGGAACTCTTTTTGATTTGCTCTATTATTTTATTACTTCAAGTTAGACACAATTTTTAAAGTTACAGTCTCTTACAAATATAGTTGTTAACTTGGAAAGGTTGAATCTAATCAATCACAGATTCCTTGATTGTCAAGTCCTCAGTGAACTTGACAATCTGCTACTCTGACTCTAAAAGCAATCTTTTATTTAGAACCTAGACGTGCACAATCATTCACATTCCCTTTGTTCCGTACTTAATTCCTCATAGGAATAGGTAGTAACAGTTGCATGTATGAGCATCCATGATTCTTCCAAATAATGCGAGTGGAATATCAAAAATATATTCATGTAGAAGACAGGAAAATGTAAATCAACCACAATAAGACTGCTTAATCAAAGATGAAATCAATATAAGCTATATGCCTTTACTTATAAAAATAGGGCAAGTTATTAAATTAACTTACTATCACATATTTTTTCGCAGTTAGACAACTGTTTGTTGAATAAATTCTGAGTCAAGCTATGTATCTTAAAAAAATGGAAACTGAGGGCTAGGAAGCATAAGTAAATTGTTCCGAAGTCAGATAGTTTAAAAACAAATAATTCTCAGCACAAAAGTCTAGTTGTAAATATCTATACCACCTATTAGTGGTTTGAATAGCAGCCCCCCCAATATAAATGTCCACCTGGAAGCTGAAAATGTGATATTACTTCAAATAAAGGTCTTTAGAGATGTAATTTAGGTAAGGATCTCAAAATGAGATTACCCTGGATTATGGTGGGCTCCATTTTAAGCACATCTGTCTTTATGAGATAGAAAAAAGAAAAGACAAAGAAGACACACAGATTTTGTTGTTGTTGTTAAGTGCCATCGAGTTGGTTCTGACTTAGAGCGACCCTGTAAGGGGCTTCCGAGGCTTTACATCTTTGTAGGCGCAGAAAGCCCCAAACCGGGGACCCTATGGTTAGCAGTGCAGTGCTTATTGTGTGGAGCCACCACACAGACTTGTGTAAGTTAAGTGTAGTCGAGTCAGTTCTGACTCATAGCGACCCTGAGTAGGGTTTCTGAGTAGAAGGCCATAAAATGACAGAGAGAGACTGGAGTTATGCCACCACAAGCCAAGGAGTTACCAGAAATTGGCAGAAGAATAGATTCTTCCCTAGACCACTGAAGGATTGGCCATGTATTTCAGACTATGGCCTCCAAAACTGGGGATGTTTCTGTTGTTTTAAAGGAACAGTTTGCAGGAATTTGTTATAGCTTCTATAGGAAATTAATATACCTGCTTAAAAAAAACTTTTCACAATAACTTTATTTTTCTTACAAGATAATATCTAGTAAGAAACAAATAGGTTTCCTAGCTATCATATTACTCTTTTCAGAAGCAGATACTCTGTCTTCTTTAGCAACTATATTAATTTCCTATGGCTGCTACAACACAGTATCATACTTTGAATGACAGACAATAGAAATGAATTCTCAAGAGTTTTCTGGATGCTGATGGTGCTGCGCTGTAGAGTCAGTTCTGATAGCACCCTGTATAGGATTTCCAATGCTGTAAATCTTTACAGGAGCAGAAAAATCTCATTTTTTTTCATATGAAACGCTAGTAGTTTCGAACTGCTGACCTTGAGGTTAGCAGCCCAACTCGTAACCATTTTGCTAGAAGTCTTAAATCAGTATACCAACAATGATTATTTCTTTATAAGAGCTCTGAAACAGAATCTATTAGCATTCCATATATGGTGCAGTGAGTGAGCTAATGTCTCTTCTAGCCACAGTCTGTAAGTCCCACCAAACATTTCTGCTCTGCTGGGTGTGGATAAGAATAGGTAGGAAATTATACTGATGGGATGACAGGATTCAGCTATGGCTATTAGCAGAGTTCATTGCAATTGTTAAAACCTGAAACTCTAGCAAGGGTATAAAATGAACAATCACATAGCAGGAGAGAATTTTCACTATTATCATAGAGAAGTCAGAAGTGGAGTGCATCCTTTGGACCCTAAAATCCCTGCACAATGAACATTCTTAATTGAGAGACAGAAAACTGTGACACTTGAGGAGGAGGGCAAAGGCGCAGGAGCAGCAGAACCAAGAGTCAGAGCACAAGACAGAGCTGAAGCTGAGTGATGCTGGGCAGGAGGTTTCCTTGCGAGTGGGTTCCACTGGCACTTAATTGGGGAAGTTAGGTTTGCTGACCCACGGAGCTTAGCTGAGAGTTGTTGGGCTGAGATTTATAGTGGAGAGGAGCAGAGTACATAGAGCACTGATCAGCAGCCTCAAAAGAGCTTTACTACCCAGGCTGAGAAAAGTCTGAGCATCCTGACAGAATTGTGTCCAGAACACTTCCAGCCCTGAACTGTAACCTCTCAACTTCCCTAATTAATCCCCTCGCTGTGAATATGGTTTCTGAGTATTGTGTTGCCATGGCAACACATTATCTAATTCAGCTGAATACAGAGTGCTCCGGTAGTCATGGTTGGTGGTATTATTTTTCACATCATGCCTCTCTTCTAGCCTCTGTTGATGATCAACAATTATTGGCATTCCCTGACTCTAGCATCACTGTCCAAACCTCTACCTCTGTCATCACATTGTACTCTTCGCTGTAGATCTACCTCTTGTCTTTTCTGTTAAAAATAGTTGTCATACTGGATTGTTGTTGTAGTTAAGTGCCAACGAATCAATTCCAACCCATAGTGACCCTAGATAGGGTTTCCAAGGAGCAGCTGGTGAGCTTGAACCACCAACCTTGCAGTTCAAATGGCTTTGCGAGTCTGATGCATTAATCAACAGTGCCACACCAGGACTCCAGTCATATTGGATTAGGGTCCATCAAACTCCAATATATGCAAAGATGCTATTTCCAAATAAGCTCAAATTCACAGGTACTGGGGGACAGACTTGATCAAATATTTTGGGGTTATAAATCAAGAGTAACCGACCTAATATTTATAATTATAAAATAAGTAATTCCACATACATTCCAAACAAAAAAATGAAGTCTTTATTATAGCACTATACTTTTAAACTATAACAAAGATAAGATTAAAATAATAAACACTGCATATCAAAGGGTATCCAATCCAATCAGACCTGTATTTAAAAATGATACAGGAAGGAGTTTCAAAAAAATTTGTGGAAATATTTCATTATGTCTTAATTCAATTTTTCCACAAATGTTATGAAGGCCCTTTGTATTTGAAATATTTAGGAGGAATATTAAACGTGTAAGTATAAATCTATATTTAAAAAATAATAGTGCTTATTGCACTTATAGATTTACTCTATTTTGTCATTAATGTATACTTCATATTCCAGTGGTCAACAGAACAGAACAGAAACATTCTGCTCTAAAATACCTCTAAAGAAAGAAAACAAAGACATCCCCATTTATGACAGCCTGGGCAGACAACAGAGTAATAGCTCTACGTCTCCTTATACATAAATTACTTCTACTAAATATTGTGGATTCTTTTCCAATATGATTAGTGGCCTAGTAAGTACAGAAGAGGAAACACACATGCATAGACATAAAAAGAATGCGATCTGACAATGGAGACAGATTGGATGATGCATCCCCAAAACAAGGAATGCCAAGGATTTCTAGAATCCAGAAATTAAGATAAAGGTATAGAACAGACTTTCCCCTAGAAGCCTTCAGAATAAGCATGGCCCTGCTGAATTGTGACAGAACCAATTTCTATAGTTTTAAGTCTACCAGTTAGTGGTAATTTGTTATGCAGTCCTTCAGGAAATTAATATACTCACTTATCAAAAGAAAAAGATTTTAAAATGGCCTTATAAATGAAAACTCATTTGTATATTACATGTAATAACAACAATTAAAATATTGCAATGGAAAAAGACTAAAAATTGTATAAAAGGATGAGTGGAAATACACCAGAGAATTTAACTGTGTTATTAAATAAACAGTCTTAAAAATCATAAATGATAATGAAAATTTAAAAGCTATAAATATGTATGAACCAAATAACATAGCACAATCTATTACAAATAGAAGAATATAAGCGATACAAAAAGGAAATATGCAAGTGGGCTTCAAAAAGTTTGTGAAATAAGAAAACATGAGATTTTTCCATGAACATTTTGAATGCTCCTCATACAGAATCAATAAAAATGTCACTCCAGTATAAAAGAGGTGAAGTAGGCAAAAATAAACATATATATATATTTATATATTTATAACATACATGTTGATCAATATAATAGGTAAATCCCTTAGTTTTATATGGAACCATTCTCTTTTCCACTAAGTCATTACTGTTCCATAAGGTCTTTGAGACTGTAAGTATTTATGGAAGCAGACTGCCTCATCTCTTTAACAGAGTGGCTGGTAGTTTGAACCACTGACTTTTTGGTTAGTAGCATAATGCTTAATCCACCACACCACTCCAAGCCCCAAACCCACTGCCATTGAGTTGATTCAAATGCATAGGATTTCCAAGGCTATACATCTTTGCAGGCATAGAAAACCTCATCTTTCTTTAGCAGAGTGGCTGGGTGTGTCTGAAGTGCCAACTTTGAAGTTAGCAGTCCGGTGCTTATACTATAATGATACCAAGGCTCCCTATATGCAACATCATACCTTAGTTATAGAGACAATACCCACTTCTCAAACATACAGATCCCATGGAAGCAATACAAAGTGCCACTAATGATGCTGCAAGTGCTCACAATCAGCTGACAAAAAACGTGGCACTACAAGTACTCTATACTGAGGTCTACAATTGAGGTTGCTTTGCAGCCAGTGTAAAGGCGATTGTTAAAGTAAAGGAAGTTCATGAAGCCCCTCTGCACCTATGTCAGCATACAAAAATCTAGCACTTTTTGTGAAATACCTCATTAACTCATATTGAAAATGCAGCTTTTATGTGGATGCAGTATATAATATACTTACATACAAAATGTGTGTTCACTGTTTGTTATTGGTTAAGCTTCCAGTCAATAGTAGGCGATTATTAGTAGTCAGGTTTTTGAGGAATGAACAGTTACAAGTGCATTTTGACTGTGCGCCCAGTTGTTCAAGGGTCAAATATACATATGCATGTATGTGTTAAGAGTATCAGCAAAAACAGGAATATGAAAAGTATGTATATTACATCAACATTGGGTTATTATAATTTGTAAACATTTTAAATTTTATTGCTTTCAATTATTTCAATCATAGTAAGACATACAATTTCAGTTATCTTAGCACTTTCAACATTATTCTCTTTTTTACTCTGAACGTAAATCTAAGTAAGCAATGCTTTAAGAGGATTCATTTAAGAAAAACAAAAATGAATAACCAAATAACCATGTTACATTGTCAGATACTGTTGAAAATACTGCTTAAGGAACAATTTCATAAAATACAAAATGGTTATTATAAAAGTATGTGTAACAAAGCTACCTGCTGAGAGTCATTTGACTTGAAAGCCTCCTTAAGAATTTCAACTGCTCTTGATGGATCAACATATTTCCTCTTTGTACCAACAAGAAGTGCAAATAGATACCGAAGCTCACACATAAAAGGCAAATTCCGATGCTCCTATTAAAAAATAAACAAACAAAACCTAACATTATAAAATTTGTTGTTAAACAGGTATTTTAAATTAGCCAAAAACTAAATTAAAGGATTAAATTGCTGTGTTTTGCACTCATCTATCGGAATTGAAAGGAACTCTGGTAACATAGTGATTACGAATCAGGTTGCTAACCTCAAGGTCGTCAGTTCGAAACTACCAGCTGTTCCGCAGGAGAAAGCTGTGGCTTTCTGTTCCCGTAAAGATTTACAGCCTTAGAAAACCTGTGCAGGGTCACTATGAGTTGGAACCGACTCCATGGTACTTAACAACAACAACAGCACCATAATTCATATAAGAACAGGATCTGCTTTAGTGTCATCTAGGAGACTAGTGTGGTGCTGTACTATAAGTACTCAACTGCTAACCATTTTGGCAGTTCAAACCTACTGGAGCAAACAGTCACATCTATTTCCCATGCAGTGACTAGTAGATTCAAACTAGCCATTTCTTGAAAGCCCTACACAGGGTTTGAAACTGACTCAATGATACTTAACAGCAGGAAACTCAATAAAGGAGTCAAGAACAAAAACAGCAGAGAAGCTAACTGATAACTTAGCTCACTCACAGAAGTGCCACATATTCACAGCAAACCATGAAAAATTTTATACAAGCCATTATCCAAGCAGGAATATGCAATTCACTGAAATCTGTTTATTGTAATTATATAATAGCAAGGCTCCGCTGCTACTGATGACATCAATAATAACAGCTTACAATACTGTGATTACAACATACCAGACACTACTATAAGTGCTTTACTGGAATAAACCCATTTAAGCGAATTCCTCATCCTCCATGTAGCCTTTCCAGACACCCCCAAGTTAAAGATCCCTTCAAACTCCACACCTAATGAAACAAACACGTTTCATTCAGCAATGAATCACCAAAGGTCATAGCTGGTCGATGAACTTAGACTAATGTATCATCCTTTTACTTATCGTGTGAAATCTTAATTCATGTCTCAGGAAGTTTGTAAGCTTCTCAAGGTGTCAACAGGGAGACACTTTCTCACTTAAAGTACATGGGTCCTCATGTGATTTTAAGGTGCTTAAACAGATTTCTTACTATTGTCACAAGTGCAAAAAAGCCAAATAACCAGATTATCTGTAAATAACCAGAGTCATCAAGTCAGTTCCAACTCATAGTGACCCAGTATAGGGTGCCTGAGCTTGTAAATCCTTACTGGATCAAATAGCCACATCTATTTCCCATGCAGTGACTAGTAGATTCAAACTAATGATCGTGTGGTTAGTAGTCCAGCTAGTAATCCACCACCCTACCAGGGCTCCTTCTCTAAGTACGTGCAGGTGTAATGTTAAGAGAAGTTAAAGCATTTGGGGAGTATCTGGGTGATAAATGGTTCAGCACTCAATTACCAGACTAAAGGTTGACCCTTTGTACCCACCAGAGGCAACTTAGAAGACAGGCCAGGCTCTCAGCTTCTGAAAGTTCAGTCATGAAAAGTATATGGATTGTATACTGCATATATGGGGTCATCATGAGTTGGAATAGACTTGACAACAAAAATTAGGCTACACTGTGAAAGCAACACATTATCCGACAATATTTTGCCTTAGTTTTGTATAACAGCTTTATCAAAGGCTAACTGATGCACAATACACTGTTCATGTATAAAGCTAATTTTTTATGAGCTTCACATGCATATAAATATATATATAAAAAGATTATAACAATCAAGCTATCACATATATCCATCACTGTCAAGTTTCCGCATCCCTTAGTCCTCTCCTCACCATTTCCTGACACCACAGTCGTGTTATATTTTCTAGAAACTTACATTAATTAAATTAATACACTATGTACTTTTAGTCTGGTTTCTTTCCATTGACATAATTATTTTGAGCTTCCTACATATGACTGTGTATATTAGTAGTTCATTCCATTGTTTTACTAAGTGATATTCCATTGTATAAATATACTAGAACTAATCCTGCTGTGGCCACCACTCGTGTGTCAGTTTGTCATACTGTGGTGGCTTGTGAGTTGCTGTGATTCGGAAAGCTAATGCCCTTGGTATTTTAAATGCCAGCAGGATCACCCATGGTGGACAGGTTTCAGATGAGCTTCCAGATGAAGACAGACTAGGAAGAAGGAATGACTAACTACTTCTGAATATTTAGTCACCAAAAATTTTATGAATACCAGGAAACACAGTCGGATATAGTGCCAGAAAATGAGTCACTCAGGTTGGAAGGCACTCAAAATGGGACTGGGGAAGAGCTGCCTCCTCAAAGTAGAGTTGACTGTGATGACGCGAACGGAATAACGCCAGTGGGAGACAAGCTCGGGGGAACTTCATTTGCTGATGGTGCACAACTCAAAATGAAGAGAAGCAGCTGTAAACATCCATTGAAAATCGGAACATGGAAAGTACGAAGTATGAATTAGGGAAAATTGGAAGTTGTCAAAAACGAAATGGAAGGCATAAACATTGCTATCAGGCATTAGTGAGCTGAAATGGACTGGTATTGGCCATTTTGAATCTAATGACCACATGGTTTACTATGCCGGAAATGAAAAATTGAAGAGGAATGGTGTTACATTTATTGTCAAAAAGAATATATCCACATCAGTCATGAGGTATAATATTATATGTGATAGGATGATATCCATGCACCTACAGGAAAGCCCAGTTAATATCACTATGCACCAACTACTAAAGCCAGTGAGGACGAAACAGAATAATTCTACCAACTTCTTCAATCTGAAATCGATCAAACATGCAATAAAGATGTATTAATTATTACTGGTGATTGGAATGCAAAGGTTGAGAGCAAAGGAAGAATCAGTAGTTGGAAAATATGGCCTTGGTGATAGAAATGATGCTGGAGAATGCATGATAGAATTCTGCAAAACCAATGATTTATTCATTTCAAATACCACCTTTAAACAGTGTAAGAGATGACTATACACATGGACCTCACCAGGTGGAATACATAGAAATTAAATTCACTACATCTTAAGAAAGAGACGATGGAAAAGCTCCATATCATCAGTCAAAACAAGGCCAGGGACAGACTGTGGAACAGACCATCAATTATTCATATGCACATTCAAATTGATGCGAAAGAAAATGAAAACAAGTCCATGAAAGACAAAATATGACCTTCAATATATCCCACCTGAATTTAGAGATAATCTGAATAACAAGTTTGATACATTAAACACTAAAGACCAAAGACCAGAAGAGTTGTGGGATGACATCAAGAACATCTAACATGAAGAAAGCAAAATGTCATTAAGAAGACCAGAGAGAAGGAAAAGGTCAAAATGGATGTTAGAAGAGACACTGAAACTTGCTCTCCAGTGTTGAGATACTAAGGCAAATTGAAGAAATGAGGCAGTACAAGGGCTAAACAGAAAATTTCAAAGATCAGTTCAAGAAGATAAAGCCATATATTACAACAAAATGTGCAAAGATCTGGAATCAGAAAACCAAAAAGGAAGAACACACTCAGCATATCTCAAGCTGGGGAAACTAAAGAAAACAAAAATCCTTACCACTGGACCAATAAACAACATTCTATCATCGGAGAAAACAACTGAAGCTATCAAGGATTTCATCAATGGACTCAAGTGTGGCAACAGTAGTGATGTTGGCCCAGGATCAGGTAGTGTTTCGTTCTGCTGTGCATAATGTCGCTATGGGTTAGTACTGACTCAATGGCACCTAACAACAACAACATCCTGGTGTGGCACCTTAGGATAAGCACTCCATCCTCAAAGTCAGTCTATGCTGCAAGATCAGCAGTTCAAACTCACCAGCCACTCCATGGGAACCCTATACAGAGTCGCTATGAATCTGAACCTAATCAACTACGCTGAACAACAGCAATAACATCTACCTATTAACCTGTTCCAGCACCTGTGAATATTGGTTGTTGTCGTCATCAGGTGCCATCGAGTTGGAACCGACTCATAGCAACCCCATGCACAGCAGAACGAAACAATGTCCGATCCTGGGCCAACCTCACTACCGCTGCCACATTTGAGTCCATCAATGATGCCACCTGGCCAATCCATCTCATTAGGGGTCTTCCTCTTTTTCTCTGATCCTCCACCTTACCCAGCATGACATCCTTCTCCAGCGACTGTTCCCTCCAGACAATATGTCCAAAGTATGAGAGACGAAGCTT
>NW_006408609.1:10229890-10256642 GCF_000296735.1 Chrysochloris asiatica | reverse complement strand
CTCCAAATTCAGGTGGGAGTGAATATTGGTAAGCATATCTTTATGAGGATTTATGCTTTCATTATTCTTGGAGATAAAAACTTGGGAGGGACATTGCTGGGTCATACAGTACATTTTTCAGAAACAACCAAAATGGTTTTCAAAGTTGTTATACCATTTTATGAGTCTAGTAGCAGTGAAATCAGTTAAGTCCCAGTCCCATATTCTGACCAATACTTGAATACATTTGCCTTTTAAATTTTAGTCATTAAGTGAGTGCAGTGACATCTCTGATTGTAATCTGCACTTCCTTAATGATTCAATGAGATGGTGATACAGTGACTGTAATAAGGGCTCTAACATAATACCCTTGAGGATGATCCAGGACCAGGCTGTGTGAGGTTCTATTATACACAGGGTTACTATGAGTTGCAACAGACTCAACACCACTTAACAATGACTACTACAAGTACTCATGGTGCTCACTGGGTTAAACAGTGGGCTGCTAACTGCAAGGTAATCAGTTCAAACAACACCACACTACAAAGATGAGCCTGCAATCTACTCCTGCCAAGATTTATAGTCTCAGAAACACCAAGGAGCAATTCTGCTGTGATCTGCAGAGTTGCCAAGAGACAAAAGTGACTCAATGAAAATAACTTTAATTACTAATGATGTTGAGTGTCATTTTATGTAGTTATTAACCATCTGCATTATCTTCCTTGGTGATGAGTCTGTTAAAATAATTTTTCAAAATTATATAAATAACTTATCTTATTAAGGTGGATGAAATCTATATATATATTCTAGATACAACTGATCTGTCTGATATGTTTTACAATTATTTTCACCTAATCTGAAGATTGCTTTTTCTTCTGCATGAATTTTTCAAAGATAAAAAATTGTTAGTTTTGAAGACGTCCAATTTTTTTTTTTCTTTTATAGGCGGCATGAGTTTTTTGTCCTGTTTAATAAATTTTTGCATAACCCAAGGACATTAAGTTTCTAAGGCTGTTTCAAGATTTTGTAGTTTTAGTTCTTTTGTTGTTTTTGTTAAGTGCTATCGAGTTGGTTTTAATTCACAGTGACCCCGTATAGGGTGATGAGTTTGAACCACCAACATTGCAGGCAGCAATCCAAGTGCAATTTTCTGCATAAATTGAAAATAATGTCCCTTCCTCACTAAATGTTTTGACAGTTTTGATGAAAGTTATTTCAAGCTGATATAATAGGTCTATTTCTGGTCTTTCTTTTCTATGCAATGGATTTATATGACTATCCATTTTTCTTTTTTTTTTTTCTTTTACCAATAATAGAAAATCAATCTTTTAAGCATTATAATTGATCTTCTAAAATTGTTTAAAACTGTTAGATATGCAACATCTTTTAGATTTCAAAATAAGATTGAGTCAATTTGTCAATTTCTATGAAGTATGCCAAGTTTGTGTTTGAGATCGCACTGAATCTACAGATTAATTAGAAGACAACTGATAGTTAACAGTACTGAATCTCTTGATCCATGATTACAGATTATTGTGATGTGCTGTCGTGTCAGTTTTGACTCATAGTGACCCTGTATAGAGTTTCAGAGGAGTAGCTGGTGAGTTTGAACTGATGACCTTGTGGTATACAGTCCATGAATGTCATATATCCTTCCTTATATTTAGCTCCTTTTTCTCTCAACAAGGATTTATGATCTTCAGAGTAGGGTTTTTTAAATCTACTAAATAGTCCATGTTTTTTATGCTATTTTATGTCATTCTCCAGTTTAAATTCCAATTGTGTGTTCTTAGCATTACAAAATACAACTGATATTCATATATTGACTTTGTATCATACCACCCTGCTAAACTATTTTTTGTCTCTCAAAGCTTTTTGTTAAAAGAGTACTTACAGTCTTCTAGATAGATAACTCATCTACAAATGAGACATTTCTTCCAATCCATTCCACATGTTTATCTTTCTCTCTTACTCTCTCTTGGTTTTTTTTTTTTCCTTCCCTACTTCTTTCCTTTCTTTTTTCTTGCCCTATCTGGACTAGAACCCCATTCTAGTATTTAATTGAATCAGTAAGAGCTGATATTCTTGCTGTTTCCTGAACACTGGAGGAAAGCATTCAGCCCCTCACCATTATGTTAAGTTAGCTGAAGGACTCTGAAGTGTTTTGTTCTGGTTTAGACCCACTACTCAGATTTTGTATTTCCACCCCAGATATACAGAGTCAGAATCTTATTTAAAAATCATCTGGAGAACTTGCTAAAATGTAGATTATGAGTCAGTATGTCTGGAGTGAAAATACAAATTCTCAGGATGGGGATCAAAACAGATGAAACAGTAAAGACACCCTGGTTAGTTCTAAATTTTTCCTAACTGTCCTCTGTCAAAATGAGAGTGTTCTCTACTCTCATTTCTGAGAGTTTACTGTGAATAAACGGATTGTCGTCACATCCTTTTTCTACATCTATTGGGTTTATATTGTTATTGTTAAGTGCTGTCATGTCTATAAATAGGGTGAATTACACTGATTCATTTTTGAATGCTAAACCAGTCTTGTCTAGACAGACTTACTTATCCACAGTGTATTACTCTTTGTAAATAACATCAGATTTAATTTGCCAAAATTTTGCTTCAGAATTCTATGGGAAATTTTATCTCTTCTTTAACTTTCATGGAAAATGTACAGAAATGGTATCAGTTCTTCCTTAATTGTTGTTGTTGTTAAGTACCGTGGAGTCGGTTCCGACTCATAGTGACCCTGTACAGGGTTTCCGAAAGGAGCTCTGGTAGCATAGTGGTTACGAATCGGGCTACTAACCTGAAGGTTGGCAGTTCGAAACTACCAGCGGCTCCACGAGAGAAAGATGAGGCGTTCTGCTCCCGTAAAGATTTACAGCCTCGGAAACCCTGTGCAGGGTCACTATGAGTCGGAACCGACTCCACGTACTTAACAACAACAACAACAGGTTTTCCGAGGCTGCAAATCATTACAAGAGCAGAAAGCCTCATCTTTCTCCCGTGGAACAGCTGGTAGTTTCGAACTGCCGACCTTGAAGTTAGCAGCCCGATTCGTAACCACTATGCTATCAGAACTCCTTATTATTAGTTTTTCATTAATAGTTTGGTATCATTCATCAGCAAAATTATTCATGCTGTTGAATTTCCTGGTAAGAAACTTTTCAACTCAAATATTTTTCTTTAATATAATTACAACTGTCTAGTTGTTCACTAGTGATTTCCAATATTCTGAGTTTTCAAGATATTTGTCCACATTACGACTGTCCTCTTTTATTGTACAAAAGTTGGGAAATGATGTCTCCTTTTAACTCCTTATATTGGCAATTTATGTCTTCTCAGTCTAGATTAAAGTTTATCAATTTTGCTGACCTCAAAAAAGCAATTTTTTGGTGTCATTATTTTGCTCTATTGTTCTGATTTCTACTTCACTAACTTCTGCTCTTAACTTTGTTATTTCATTTCTTAACTTTGGGGATTTAAATGCTCATCTTCCCCCTCCAATTTCTTGATGAACAACCTGATGTCATTAAACATTTTTTATTGTCAAATTAGGTGCTAATCATTTTTCTGCTAAGAACTGATTCTAATTTTTATATATCTAATTTATATCTAATTCTGCTAAGACCTGAATTCTAATTCTTATATATCATGTTTTAATTTTTAATTAGCTTTCAATTTTGATGCAGTAATTTACTTGATATGGCTCTTCTAGTAATAAGGTTTATAACTTATACCTAGTGACAGAGTGGAACCGTGCAGATGGTGTATTTCCTATTTTCCTAATGGGACTTGAAAAAAAGTGAGAGAATATGTTGGTAGACTGTAAGATTCAGTTGTAAGTGATTGTTACAGGGTTAATTGTAATTATAAAAATGTAGAACTCTACAATGGGGCAAAGTTAATTTTGCCATCCTGCTGGGCCCATACTATACCCAGCAGGATGGCAAAATTGACTTAGCCCCACCTTGGCAACATGAGTCCCATTATGCTTCTCTGCTTGGCCAACCAAGTTAGTTCCTTCAATCACTTTTAGCAGTTCTGTTTCTGTAGCCAAGAGAGACCCCTGGGAGACCATGGTAACACTTCAGTTATCTTTCTTGCATCTGGATTCTGCATCTGGCTTAACTCTGTCTGATCCCAGGTTCTTGGAACTGTAGCCAGTGGTCTACCACCTGACATGATTCACCAGCTTTCGCAGCATTGTGAGTCAATAAGCTATTTTCTGATCTGCAGATCTGGATAAACATCTGAGAGACAATAATCCTCCAAAATGACATCTGAAATACAGATTCAGGACTTGCCAACTGCAGTAAAGTTTATATAATATGGCGATTGAAGCCATAGTCCTCTTTTATGTGATGTACTGTACATTGTAGCCTCTATGCCTATGATTACGGTCCCATTTGGGCATGAGATGTTAATGAGCAAGGTTGTTATTTTTGTTAGGTGCAATCAAATTAGTTTCAACTCACAGAGACCTAGTGCACAAGGGAACAAAACAACGCCCAGTTTTTTGTGCCATCCTCACAATGTTATGTTTGTGCCCACTGTTTCTGACACTGTGTGAATAGTTTTCCTTGAGGGCCTTCCTTTTTTTCATGACCCTCCACTTTACTAAGCATGACTGTCCTTCTCCAGGGACTGATCCCTCCTGACAACATGACTAAAGGAAGGATGAATTTTCCCCATCCTCGCTTCTAAGTAGCATTCCAACTGTTCTTCTTCTAAGAAAGATTTGTTTGTTGTTCTACTAGTCCTTGGTACTTACATTATTCTTTGCAAACACCACAATTCCAATGCATTTATTCTCCTCCAATCTTTATTCATTGACCAACAGTCACATACAAATGAGGCGACTGAAAATATGATAGTTTGGGTGACATGCACTTTAGTCCTCAAAGTAATATCTCTGTTTTAACACATTAAAGAGGTGTTTTACAGTAGATGTGCCTAATGCAATATCTGGTTTTGATTTCTTGATCACTGCTTCCAGGAGTGGTTATTGTAAATTCAAACAAAATGAAGTCTTCACAACTTCTATTTCCATGGATCATGATATTATTTACTGGTTCAATAATGAAGATTTTTGTTTTCTTTACATTGAGGTGCTGTGTATACTGAGGAATTAAAGTGAAATTAAAGATTAAGAACTAAGAATTGGAGTTATGGTATAGGATAAGAACTGGATGAAAAGGTTGATTAGAACCCCAAGGTTGGCAACTCAAACCCACCAGCCACGCCTCAGAAAACCTATACAAAGTTGCCATACGGCAGAACCAACTCGACGGCATTTTACAAGAACAACAAAGATTGACTGCTAGAAGAGAAAAAGATAGGAAATACTGATTAAGATTAATGACTACAGCCTTCAGTGTGGATTGCATCTCAATATAAAGTAAACAAAAACCTTTACAACTAGGCTAATATGCAACATCATGATAAATGGGGAAAAAGATTGAAGTTGCCAAAGACTTTAATCTAGCTTGGACCCACAATCAACACTTTGGAAGCAGCAGCCAAGAAACCAAAAGATGTATTGCATTAGGCAAATCTGCTATGCAAAACCTTTAAATTATTCAAGAACAAAGATGTCAGATTGAGGACTAAAATGTGCCAGACCCAAGTCGCAGTATTTTCAATAGGCTCATATGCATGTGAAAGTTGTACAATGGATAGGGAAGACTGCAGAAGAATTAATGTATTTGAGTTATGGTGTTGGAAAAGAATACTAAAAGTACCATGGACTGCCAAAAGAACAAACAAATCCATCTTGGAAGAAGTGCAATTAGAATGCTCCTTAGAAGCAAGAATGGTGAAACTTCATCTCACATACTTTGGGCATGTTGTCAGGAGGGATCATTCCCCAGAGAATGACACCATGCTTGGGAATGTGGAAGGTCAGTGAAAAAGAGGAAGGTCCTAAAGAGACAGACTGACACAGTGGCAGTAAAAATGGACTCTCAGATAGCAATTGTGAAGATGGTGCAGAATTAAGCAGTATTTTGTCCTGATGTACTTAGGATCATCTTGAGTCAGAATAACTTGACAGCACCTAACAACAAGGATTATGGATTAAAGTGGGTCTAAGAATTGTAAGGAGCTCTGGTAGCATAGTGGTTATGAATCGGGCTGCGAACCTTAAGGTCAGCAGTTTGAAGCTACCAGCCGCTCCGCGGGAGAAAGATGAGGCTTTCTACTCCTGTAAAGATTTACACCCTCGGAAACCCTGTACATACAGGGTCGCTATGGGTCAGAACCGACTCGACGGCACTTAACAATAACAACAAGAATTGTTACAAATCAGGCTGCTAACCTCAGGGTCAGCAGTTCGAAACTACCAGCTGTTCTGCAGGAGAAAGACAAGGTTTTCTGCTCCCATAAAGATTTACAGCCTCGGAAACCCTATGGGTTGGAACCGACTCCACAGCACATAACAACAAAGGATTAAGGTGGAGCTAAAGTGTAATGATTAAGGTGGCAGTAAGGATTATGGTTTGTGGTTATGAATTCTGGTGTTGGAAAAGAATATTGACGGTACCATGGACACTCAGAAGAACTAACAAATGTGTCTTCAAAGAAATACAGCCGAAATACTCCCCAGAAATGAGACTGGCAACACTTCTCCTCTTTATCTTTGGACATGTTGTGAAAAGGGACCAGTCCATGGAGAAGGACATCATGCTTGATTGATAAAGTAGAGGGTCCGTGAAAAAGAGGAAGGCCCTCAAGGACACAGACTGGCATAATGGCAGGAACAATGTGCTCAAACATAACAACTGTAAGGATGCGGCATGACCTTGGCAGTTTTGTTCCATTGTGACAGGGTCACTATGTGTCAGAACCGACTGGATGGCACATAGCAACAACAGGGATAAGAGATACCCCGCCTTACTAGAGGATGTGACTCAAGTTACCACAATTAGTTTTCATTGAAAATTCAGTCTGAGTCCAATATATAGGAATGCTTGGGCAAAATTTGCTCTTGCTCTAGGTTCTGCATCTGCCTCATCTCATCTGACCCCCAGTTTGTGGGACTTGGAGCCTATTATCTGACCTGATTTAACAGCTGTCATAGCCATGTGTATCAACAGCCTGTCATTTAACTTGACAATATGGGTTGCACAGTCTCTGCAAATCATGTGTGCAGAGAATCCTTCAGACTGATGTCTGCACCACAGATCTGGGACTTGGTGGCTTCCACAAGTGCTTGAGCCATTTCCTTGAAAGAACCCTGGAATATGAAGGGAGGGAGGATTGGTGGTTGATAATCAGGGATTACTGAGTGCTGTAACATATTAGAAAACTGAGACATTTGGGATATCTTTAACCTTCGCCACATAGGAAGCAACTCGAATTGATCCTTCTAAAAGAAATTACTTTTGCATCAGCCTTCACAAACATGTGAGCTGTTTTCTAAGTGGTCTATGAATTCTGTTAAGTGAACTGCAGTGAATAATGCTAAATTGTGTGGGATAAAACCGAGGGGTGAAGTAGTAGTTGGTTTCAGAGATGATGGAGTGGTACAGCATTTAGGAAAAACTGGAGATTTGGGATATCTTTAATCTTTACCTCACAGGTACAAATCTTGGTTTATCCTTCTAAGAGAAATGATTCATGTAAGAATATTTTGTAACCATTTATTGATTTTTCTTTGTAACTTGGATTATTTAAAGGTATATTACTTAGTTTCCAAAACTCTGAGGATTTTCTAGATATTTTTCTGTTGTAATTGTTAACTTAATTCTATTGTGGCCAGAAAACTCACTTTGTATTATTTAAATCCTTTAAAATGTATTGAAGCTTGTTTTGCAACCCAGATTATTGCTTATTTTAGTATATGTTCCGTGTACACCTGAAAAAAACATACTATTTTTTAAGGAGCACTGGTAGCATAGTGGTTACGAGTAGGACTGCGAGCCGCAAGGTCAGCAGTTCGAAACTACTAGCTGTTCCACGGAAGAAAGATGAGACTTTCTGCTCCCATAAAGATTTACAGCCTCAGAAACCCTGTACATACAGGGTCACTGTGAGTCGGAACCGACTCCACCGCACATAACAATAACAACAACAATTATAGGTTTCACTATTCTATAAATGCAGTTAGAAACAATTGGTCGATCTTCTTGTTGTGAGGTGTCACCGTATTAATTCCAACTCATAAAGGCCCTAGGTACAACCGAAAGGAACACTGCCTGCTCCTACACCATCCTCACAATCGCTGCTACGTTTGACCCATTACTGCAGTAACTATGTCAATCCAATCACTGACGGTCTTTTCTCTGCTGTGTTGACCATCTAACTTTGCAAAGCATGATGTCATATTCCAGGAACTGGTTCTTTTGGACAACATATACAAGGTAAGTGAAATGAAGTCCCACCATCCTCACTTCTAAGCAGAATTCTGTCTGTATAGCAGATGGTGTTTTACAGACAAGTGTTGTTCAAATCTTCCAAAGCCTTAATGATTTTCTGCCTACTTACTTTGTAGAATAAAACGGGGTGTCAAATTATCTGACTATAATTCTGGATGTGCCCTTTCTACCTTTTATGTGTGTCATCATTTCAGATATTTTAAAACTCTTATTGTTTTTGTTGTAAGGTGCCATCCACTCGGTATTGTCTCAGAGAAGTTACGCACAACAGAATGAAACACTGCCCAGCCCTGAGCTAACCTAACTATTGTTGCTATGCTTGAGTCCATTGTTGTGTCCACTGTGGCAATCCATCTAGTTGTGGGTCTTCCTTTTTTTGCTGGCCTTCCACATTACCAAGCATGATGCCTGTCTCTAGAGACTGATCCCTGTGATAATATGGCCGAAGTATAAGAAAAGAAATCTCAGAATCTTGGCTTCCAAGGAGTATTCTTACAGTACTTCTAACAACACAGATTTGTTTTGTTCTTTTGATGTTTCATGGTACTGTTAATACTCTCTTCTAACACCATTAATCAAGTGCATCAATTTTTCTGTGGTCTTCCTTATTTATTGTCCAACTTTCACATGCATATGAGGTTACTGAAAATATCATGGCTTGGCCCAAGTGCACCTTACTCCTCAAACTGACATCTTTGCTCTTGAACACTTCTTGAAAGAGGCTTTGTGTAGCAGATTTACCTAATGTAATAAGTTGTTTGATTTCTTGACTGCTGCTTCCATGAGTGCTGATGGTTAATCCGAGCAAAATGAAGTCTATGACAACTTCAATCTTTTCTCCATTTATCTTGATGTTATTTATTGGTCCAGTGGTGATGACATTTGTTTATTTTACATTAAACGGCAACCCATGGTTCCTCATGAGCACAGTTACATGTTCCATAATATTCATTCCATAATGTTGCCCACAGCATGACATGATCCACACAATTGAAAGCCTTTGAGTAGTCAATAAAGCACAGATAAACATCTTTCTCTGCTTGCAGCCAAAATCCATCTGATGTCAGCTATGATATCCCACATTCCAAATCCTTATCTGAATCCAACCTGAACCTTTGGCAGTTCCCTGTAAACATACAGTTGCAGCCGTTTCTTATTTATCTTTAGCAAGTTTTCACTTGTAAGCAATATTAATGATAATGTCTGATGGTTTCTGCATTCCACTTGGTCACCTTCCTTTGGAATGGGCACAATTATGGATCTCTTACAATCATTTGACCAGGTAGCTGTCTTTCAGATTTCTTGGCATAAATGAGTTAGTGCCTCCAGTTTTGCATCAGCTTGTTGAAATTCTTTAGTTTGTATTCCATAAATTCCCAGAGACTTCAGTGCACCTTGGACTTTTTCTTCAGATCACTGACTCTTCATCATATTCTATGCCTTGAAATGGTTCAACATCAACCATTTCTTTTTGGTACAGTAACTCTGTATATTCTTCCATCTTCTTTTGATGCTTTCTGCATCATTCAATACTTTATCTATAGAATACTTCAATATTACAAGTCAAGGCTTGAAGTTTTTCTGCATTCACTCAGCTTAAAGCATGCTGAGCCTGTTCATCCCTTTTGGTTTTCTAACTCCAGGTCTTTTTAATGTCTTTTCAAGCTTCACTTTGCAATTTTCTATTTGGCTCTTTTGCCTCCTTTCTTCCAGTTGCTTTAGCATCTGACGAGCTAGTTTCAGAGTCTTTCCTGATATCCATCATTTTGGTCTCTTCTTCCTTCTTGTCCTCTTAATGACCTTTTGCTTTGTATGATGTTCTTGATGTCATCCCACAACTTTTCTGGTCTTTAGTCACTAGTGTCTAATTCATCAAATCTATTCTTGAAATGATCACTAAATTCAGGTGAGATACGTTTCAAGGTTGTTTTTTGGCTCTCATGGACTCTGAATTTTTTCCAGCTTTAGCCTGACCTTGCATATGAGTAAATGATTGTCTATTCCAGTTTGCCCCTGATCTTGTTAGATTGATTAAAAAAGAACTTTTCCACCCTATCTACAGATGTAGTAAATTTTATTTCTATGTATTCGATCTGGTTAGGTCCTTTTGTACCATAGTCATTCATACTGTTTTAAAATGGTATTTGCAATAAACAAGTCATTGGTCTTGCAAAATTCCATCATATAATCTCCAGCATCATTTCTATCACCAAGACCATATTTCCCAACTACTGATCTTTCCTCTTTGTTTTCAACCTATGTATTCCAGTCGCCAGTAATTATCAATACATCTTGACTCCATGTTTGATCAATTTCAGACTAAAGAAGTTGGTAGAGTTTTTCAGTTTCATCATCCCTGGCTTTAGTGGTTGGTGTATAAATTTGAATAATAGTGGTATTAACTGGTCTTCCTTGTTGGTATATGGATATTATCCTATCACAAACAACACTGTACTTCAGAACAGATCTTAAAATATTCGTTGTGATGATGAATGTGACACCATTCCTCTTCAATTTGTCATTCCCAGCAAAGGAAACCATGTGATTGTCAGATTCAAAATGGCTAATACCAGACCATTTCAGCTCATGAATCCCTAGGATATCGATTTTTATGCATTTTATATTTCATTGTTGACATCTTCCAATTTTCTTAGATTCATACTTTGTACATTCCATGTTCTGATTATTAATGGATATTTATAACTGTTTCTCTTCCTTTTGAGTTGGGCCACATCAGCAAATGAAGCTTTATTGAATTCGTATCATCATAGTCAACTATACTTTGAGAAGGCAGCTCTTCCCCAGTCGTATTTTGAGTACCTTCCAACATGAGGGGCTCATCTTCTGGTATTGTATCTGGTGCTCTTTATCATGTATCAATATTCAATACTCTGGTGCTGACAGTGTTCCACTGTTATTCATACGGTTTTTTAAGCATGAAATATTCAGAAGTAGTGTGTTCCTCCTTCTTACTAGTCTGTCAGCTCAGCTAAGACCTATCTACCTTGAGTGACCCTCCTGGTATTAAAAATAACTGTTGCATACTTACCAGAATCACAGCAACACACAAGCCACCACAGTATGTCAAACTGACAGAGAAGAAGTGGTAAAAAACTATTAGTACATAAAATTTTTAAATGTAATGTCCCACTGATGAATTAATCCATTTATCACTGTAAAATTACTTTCTTTATTCTTGGCAACATTCCTGCTCTGAAAGCTTCTGAGATTATAATAGCTCTATAGCTTCTTCTTTGATTAACATTGTTGTTGTTATGTGCCATTAAGTTGTTTCTGATTAATAGCAACTGTATAGTGTTTCCAAGGAGTGGCTGGTGGGTTTGAACCACCAACCTTGCAATTAGCAGTTCAGTGCTTATCCTACAGTGCCACACCAAGACACCATTTGCATGGTATATATTTTTTCTTTTTTAACGTATTTGTCTTTTTATTTAAAGTGATTTTCATATAAGCAGTGTGTAGCAGAGTTTGTTCTGTATTTAAATCTAATATGAAAATGGTGGTTGGTGGTTGTGTGTGGTAGAATCTGTTCCTACTCATGGCAACACTGTGTATATAGTTTCCAAGTGAAAGACCAAAAAGACCCCAACCAGAAAAATTCCCTTTTAAAAGAGTCAGTCTCCCTTCCCTAAAGAAATTCCTTCCCACAACCCACCCTAACCGCCAAACTGCTGGTGCCAGCTACTGTTAGAACCCTCCCTAACTGCCAAACCTCTGACACCACCAGCCTTTCCTAGATAAGAGCCAATCAGCTTGAAGGTGGTATGACATCACGAGAATCTTCCCCTGACTCTCTATAAAAACGCCTGTGTGCCTGCTTTCTGGGTCGCCATCAATCCAGATGGTAGGTAGACCCACTGCATGCAGTGTAACTTGAGATCAATAAACGCTTCTGCTCATTGCATATGCGAGGAGAGTCTTCTGTGGAGAAGAGTCTTCTGTGGGGGACACAAATTCGGGCACAACTTAAGTCTGTAAATCTTGGAGGCAGTTGGTGGATTCTAACCACTGACCTAGCAGTTATCAGTCCAATGTGTAACTAAGAGCTGCCTTTTAAAAGTGTTGCATTATTTATATTTTTCATATAATGTGATTATTGATCTGGTTTGATTAAATCTATCATGTTCTATTGTGGCACTAAGGGATAAAGGTCCGGATCACAAGGTCAGTTTGAACTGCAAGGTCGGCAGTTCAAAGTCACCAGCTACTCCTTGGAAAACTTATAATACAGGGTTGCTATGAGTTGAATTGACTCAATAGCATTTAGCAACAGGAACAACTAGTGGTAAGGTTCTTATACTTCATGTGTTGTAAGGTTCTTATATGATGTATGTTAACAGCTTTGGTGTTCTCAAACTATAAACTTTTTCTCCTTAATATAGAAACACCAGCTCTTTATGATTCGGTTCCCACTCCCAATGCTCCAGCCTAGTAATCACAGCACTTACCTCATCCTGTTTGTCTTTTCTCAACACTGACCCGTGCTAGCTATGGTCCAGTCACTGAGCACAGTTGTTTTATATATTTTATTCAGTATTAGTATTTTTTAATCAGTTTTTACTTTTTTAATATGGGAGAGTAAATCCAGCTTTGTTTCTTCTCTATAACCAGAGGCAAAACTCTCAGGATGTTTCTTTTGTATAAAATTCAAAATATCTCTAAGTATTTTGTTCTAGGAATATATTATGGTTTCAACTAAATACACTCTTGTCTTCAGTTGCTACTCCATTCTTAGTGTAAAGTGTTTGCTTGACACCCTAAATCAAGACTTAACAAAAAATATAACCTTACAATTAATACGATTTCAGCTATTTGTGATACTATGTATAGACTATACTATACTATTTTAAATACTATGAGTTTATATATTTTTGTTTCCTTAAATTAACATATGCCTGTCTTCATTTTGTGTTTTTTAAATCAAAAGAGAATATGTGAATGGAAAAAAAAAAAAAGAGAGAATATGTGTTAGTGGGAAAGGAAAATGGTTCCAGTGGAAATCTATCTTTAAGTCTCTAATCTCTCACAGTTCTCCTTAATACTAGTATGCTAAATAGAGCAAATAAAACATGCATTTATAAATTATTCTCAACTTCTTGAAGTGACAATCAAATCTTACCGAAAATATGAGACATCTTTAAAAATTTCAAGGAAAAATTAAATTAAAAGCTAATGGAATTATTCCTTAAACTTTTTGAAATCCCCTCATATAAACTGATTTCAACGACTCATTTTTCACTCAACATGTTGCTAATACTTTTAGCATTCTTAAATTGCTAATTTAACACAGAATACAAGTAACATCTCTATGAATTTGTATTCTGTGCCTTAAACACGTTAGTTTTACAGCTCAGTGTAGCTGTAAACGTCACATAGAAGACTTAAATTCACTACTAAATAATATGTGAAACACTTATTAAGTGAGACTAACAACTTTTATAAACTCTATCCCTTCTATCACTTCTTATGAATATAGAACTAATCAGTGGCTGATCAAAAACCTACCCAAATCCACTTCTGTCAAATCTGTTGTGGCTCAGAGACCCTACAGGATAGAAAGGAATTATCTCACAGGGTCTCCCTGGGTATCTTTCTCCTGTGGAGTGGCTCATGGGTTTGAACCACCAACCTTTTGGTTAGCAGCTGAGCATTTTAACCACTGCAGTCAGAATTCCAGTGGCTGACAAAAATCAATGAAACTCACAGAAGTTTCCAAGGTGTCAAATACTAATGTTTACTGCTGTCCACATGTCAAACTAATGAAAAATTTTACTTGAGGGACTCTTATATCAAATTAATGGTAGCGTAGTGGTTACGAATCGGGCTGCGAACCTTAGGGTCAGCGGTTCGAAACTACCAGCCGCTCCGCGGGAGAAAGATGAGGCTTTCTACTCCCGTAAAGATTTACACCCTCGGAAACCCTGTACAGGGTCGCTATGGGTTGGACCCGACTCGATGGCACTTAACAACAACAACATTCTAAATAAGTGTCCTTTTTGGAATGAAAGTGATTTTTTTTTCCCCCTCTTATATCCTTTAAGGAAAAGGGATATCTAGAAATGTGTTTCTTCCACACACACACACAAAAAAAACCTTCTGTAGAAAAGTGCTAAAGATTAAATTTATACATCTCTAGACAACACTTAACAACAACAACAAGTATTCAATTGGAGTCCTGTTGTGGCGATGTAGTTAATGCATTGGACTGGCAAAGTTGATTTGAACTGCAAGGTCAGTGGGGTTCAGCTCACCAGCTGCTCCTCAGAAACCCAATGCAGGGTCACTATAGGTCAAAACCGACTCGATGGCACTTAACAACAACAACAACAGTATTCAACTAGAGTCCTGGTTTAGCGCTGTAGGATAAACACTGGACTGATACCCACAAGGTCAGTGGTTCAAACTCAACAGTAGCAACTCAAAAACCCTATGCAATGTTACTGTAAGTAGAAACTTATTACATAACATTTAACAATAGAAAAATTATTCAGCTTGAACATTCTCCAGATTCTAACACTAGCCACAATACATAAATCCATGTTTCTGGTGTTTTGGCAATGTTTTATTTTATTGTTATTACTGATTATATAACACATCAGAACAAACTTTTGTTTTTTTAATGATTACAAAACTAATCTACAGCAATATGAAAATTAAAATAAATGAAAGTTCTGAAAAGCACTGACTCTAGGAATATAAAAGAAAAGGTCAAAATGCATTGTTGTTGTTGTTGCTGTTAAGTGCTGTCAAGTCGGTTCGGACCCATAGTGACGCTGTAGGTTGTTGTTGTCAAGTGCTACTGAGTCAGTTCTGACCCATAGTGACTCTCTATAGGGTTTCCGAGGAGCAGCTGGTGAGCTTGAACTGCGGACATTGCAGTTAAAATGGATTCGCAGTCTAGTGCATTAAGCCACAGCACCACACCAGGACTCCATGACCCTGTATAGGGTTTATTAATACATAATTGGTAATAATTCTAAACAATGCAAGGTAAACTATAGCTATATTTTAATTAAGACATCAGAAGTTAGAAAAAGTATCAACAAAATGCGGTATGGGAAGATGAAACGCAAAGAATTTGCAATAAAAATTGTAATGACTGCATGGTTTTTGCAAAAATTCTTGGGAAGTGCAAAAGGTCACTGTGTGATCTTATTTTTTTTTTTTTAAGTAGCTTATATAAATATCAGCCTGACACAAAGATTTACTGAAAAGTTAGTTTTTGATCAAGTTACGTTTCACACATTTGCAGAGGGAAAGTTTTTTAAATTATACACTAGAAGAAAAAAAATAATTTATCAAGGGTCATAATTTATCACTGTCAATAGGTCACGAAAAGTTCACCACTCTACTGAAATCTAAAATTTTAATGTAACAACCTTTATGGTTAGTCTACTTTAGGTCTGTAGATTCTTTATGCCAAGATCATGAAAACCCTGCATTCAAGTATTTCATCTCCAGAACTAATTTTCCCCCAATTAAGTACAAATTTCTGCATGGAAATCAGTCCTATTTTTCAAAAAGCTAATCGGCCTGTAACTAACAATACTTAACACCTAGTACGTAAAGGAGCTCTGGTAATGTAGTGGTGACGAGTTGGGCTGCTAACCTCAGGGTCAGCAGTTCAAAACTACCAGGAGTTCTGCAGGAGAAAGATGACGCTTTCTGTTCCCATAAAGATTTACAGCCTCGGAAATCCTATGCAGGGTCGTTTTGAGTCACAACTGACTCCAGAGCACACCACCGCCACCGCTTACTATGCCAGGCACTTTTTAGCACTTCACATGTTTTATCTCATTTAATCCTTAGAGTAACTCTATAAAAAATTACTATCATGTCTATATTTAATAGATGAGGAAACTAAGGGACAGACAGTTCAAGTAATTTTCTTTAGATCCGCAGCTCAAACTCAGAAATCTGGTTATGTTCTCAGTCACATTTTATTACAACTTTGTAACAACGTTGTTGTTCTTAAGTGCTATTGGGTCAGTTCCAACTGTATAGGGTTTCCAAGGAGAGATGGTAAATGTGAAGCACTGACCTTAAGGTTAGCAGTACAACAGGACTCCTATATAAGACTGCTAATTTACAAAATAGGAAAAGATGAAGCTTTCTGCTCCCACAATGATTTACATGTCTGGAAATCTTATACAGCATCGTTATGAGTCAGAACCAACTCGATGGCACTTGAGAACAACATTTACATTACAGGTATTCCCCAACATACCATAAATTATGATGAACTGCACTTACAGGTATCATTTTTGCATTTTGGTACATCTTATCATTAGTAACATGTTCTATATACAATATTATAGTCTTGGTGTGGCGCTGTAGGTTAATGTGACAGACTGCAAAGCTGTTTGAACTGCAAGGTTGGTGGTTCAAACTAACCAGCTGCTCCTCAGAAACCCTATTCAGGGTTGCTATGAGTCAGAATCGACTCGATGACACATAAAAACAACAACATCATTAGTAACATATTCTATATACAATATTGTAGTGCATAATTTGCCATTGTTATGTGGTGCTGTGCGTTAATGTGCTGCATTGCACAGTTGGTTTGAACTGCTAGGTCGGCAGTTCAAGCTCATCAGTCGCTTCAGAAACCCTATACAATAGGGTTGCTATGAGTGGAACCAACTCAAGGACACTTAACAACAATAATAACAGTATTCTCAGATAGAAAATGGTTGATGGTTATAAGCCGCACCGTCAGTTCTGACACCCTGCTGGTAGTTTCGAACTGCTGATCTTTAGACTAGCAGTCTGACATTCACTCACTAATGTTCACTGTTACAATTTACTGTTAAATTTACAGCTGTATAGCAAGCAGGTTATAGCCTGGTCTACAGTGAAATCTGTGTTGGCCCCATGTATGGAGTGTCAAAATGGTTAGAAAGTTGGACAATGTTCAACTCCTGCGACATATGATAAATGAACTATGCAAGCACCTGGCAGTCATTGTCACTGAATTCATTGTTGAGACACTGAAACCAGCATCATTGTAATATTCTTCAGTGGTCTGGAACAGTGTATTTTTCTGAAAGTTATTAACTAAAAGTTATGTATTTTTCTGAAAGTTAAGATGCATATGGGGATTTGGGAAAACAAATGCTCAGTTATGAGAAAATGCTACAAGCATTTGATCAGGATTGGTGGGAAAATCATCCAAATGGCAAGTACAGTAACTCGATATCACTGATGCTAAACAGCTCATAGAACACAAAGAAGGGAAACTGACAGATCAGGGTAAATGATTGTGTAGAAATGCTAAGGAAGAAAAAATTAATGAGGACGTGGAAGGAGAGAAGTTGTCAAAATAATTTTGCAGCAAAAGGATTACTTGAGAGGGTTGTTCTGTTTTTTGTTTTTTGGCCTAAAGTAATTCATGGGCTTCAATTGTTTCAAACCATGAACTCAAATGTTGTTCACTTTGCTAAAGTTGATTGGCAGAATGAGGAAGTAGTGAGCTATTACTGTGAAATATATGAAGTAAAAAAGTAAAGGCCCATACAGAATACTTCCACTAATTTTCTAACTAGAAAAGTGATCCCTATATTCCCATGGTTAATCCAGATGACACAGACTTTCCACAAGTAGAGTTATTATGGCAACTGTCAAAACACCAACCCTGTCTAAGTCTTCTTCATCACTGCAATACATTTTTATGATCTGTACATTTTTATGGATCTATATATTAAACTATATCTGTAAGTTTATAAATGTTATATATAATGATAACATCCCCCAAATACAAATAAAGATGGGATTTACAATGATACTAACAATAAAAAACAATACTAATAAAAATTAACCAAAAAGGAACTATTCAAGCTACAATAATCACTGGAACAGAAACCTGCCATAAGTCAGAGACTGTCCATACAAAGATAACCCAGGCAAAACTTATTTTTCAAAGGGTTCATCTAGAAAAACAATTTTTCAAAAGCTGATTTCTATAAATCTTTTTAGAAAATAATTTCAGAAAGGCCTTGAGTTATTAGCTATAATAACTAATGAAATGCTACAGGCAAACAAAGAAAGCTAAACTAAAATGACATAAAAAAATGAAACATTATTATGACAAACAGGTGAAAAAAATTAATATTTATAATACACTGATAAAAGGAAAGAACTGCAGTAGTTTAAATTAATGAGATGGCATCCAAATTTATACATTCAGCTTCAGATTTCATAAGGCAAATGCCCCCCAAACAATCATAGAGTTGAAAATAAAATGGGTACAAATCTCTGCTTAAAAATCTTTAATGATTTTACCTTTTGATTTCTGGGTAAATCTTGAGCACTTGATGGAGGCTTGTAATTCAGGACTAATCTTCTAAATTCCAAAAGATTGAATAATGACTGAAAAATAATAATAATAATAATTTAAGAAAACAAAGAAAAATCCTATTAACAGAACTTTAAAAAACATGACTAGTCTCAGAGATTTATTTTGCCAACTTTACTATACTAGCACAAAATTGTTGCAAACAGCACAAGTAGGCCCATTTTCTTTCCCTGAGAAAAAGTCACATTTCTTGTTTTTTTTTCTTATATACTATTTTTGAGTGTTGTTATTGTTGAGTGCCATTGAATCAGTTCCGACTCATAGAGACCCTGAACAGGATTTCCAAGGAGCAGCTGGGGAGTTTGAACCACCAACCTTGTGGCTGGCTCAAACTGACCTTGTAGTACCGTGCATTGTTGTTGTGATTAAAGTACCATGGAGTCTGTTCTGACTCATAGCGACCCTGTACAGGGTTTCCAAGGCTGCAAATCTTTACGGGAGCAGAAAGCCTCATCTTTCTCCCGCGAAACAGCTGGTAGGTTCGAACTGCCGACCTTGAGGTTAGCAGCCTGATTCGTAACCACTACGCTACCACAGCTCCTTACAGTGCATCAGCAGTACTTATTTTACTACAAAGCACAAAATCATACATAATGTAAAAAAGCATTACTACTGAAATCCCTGGTCTTTATAATTCTATGTGATTAAGAAGCAACTTCCTTAATAAACACAAGTCTAGAACTTTGTAGACACTGTTATGTTTACCTTGAGTTATGTTTGTATCATTATACTATAAAAACAGAGTACAATATCCAGCAATTCCAATCATAGGATCCAATGCATATACCTAAAAGAAGTATACTCAGGAAAGCAAATAGAAAACTGTTTAACAATGTTCACTGCAACACTTATTACAGGAACCCAAAAGAAGAAACAAATGAGATGTCCATTAACAGAAGAACAGATACACAAAATGTAATACATACATAAAATAGAATACTACTCAGACATACATGACATGAAAAAATGTCAAAAATATCACACTGATCAAAATAAGTCAGTCACAAAAGAGTAAGCATTTTCTTATCTTATGTATATGAAATAAGCAAATACATAGACACCAAAGATTATTGGTGGTTACCAGGAATGGGAGGAAGGAGTAAACAAGGAGCTTTACTTAGGGGAGCATTAAGAACATGTTAATGATGTAGGAATAATGTGCAGAAAAATAGCCAGAAAATATGTACACCTTGAAGAATATAAGAACTTTCACTGCACTGCAGATGTAGAACTTGTTGAATTGGCATGTCTTGTTTTTTTCTATCTTCACTAAAATCTTGACAAAGTAGTAGCATTTCAATCAGATGTCTATGCTTTGAGTCTGCCCTGAATAACCTTTTCCTTCTCCTTGAATACCTATTTAAATGTGTCTGCTGGTGAAATATTATTTTAGCTTCTGCTTGATTGACAAGAATGTTTTCTTTATTCTTGAAGGATACTTTTACTAGATGTAGAATTCTAAACTGTTGTTAAGTGCGTCGAGTCAATTCCAACAAATAGCAACACTCTAGAAGGGTTTCCGGGGAGCGACTTATGGGTTTGAATCACTGAGCTTTCAGTTAGCAGTCAGGTAGTTATAACCCATAGAACCACAACAGGACTCCTAAACTGGCAGTTATTTTTCCCAGCATTTTAAAGATAGCACTGATTTTGAGAAGTCAGTTAACAGTCTTCATCAGTCAATTATCAGTTATCATTCCATTATAAAAGCTGTATACATATATTTTTTCCTTCTAGGTTCTTTATGGGCTTTTTCTTATCTATGGGGTCCTGTGTGGCACAGTTTAAGATAACCAATGGACAAGAAGGTCAGTTTGAACTGCAAGGTCGGTGGTTCAAACTTACCAGTCCCTCCTCGGCAACCCTATACAGGGTCGCTATGAGTTGGAACCAACTAGATGGCACTTCACAACACCATAGCTTTTTGTTGTTTTATTATGATGTGTATTAATAGCAAATGAAACTCATTGTCAATGAGTCCATTTCAACTCAATGTGATACTATGTAGAGTTTATGAGGCTGTAAATCTTGTTAAGAGTAGGAATTTTCCTCTTTCTCCAGCTATTGGAATCGAACTGTTGACTTTGTAATTAGCAACCCAACATATAACCCATTACAGTATCTAGTATATTTCCTGAATCTAGTTTGATCATTAAACAGTTTTAAAATATTCTCAATAATTATCCTTCAAATATTGATTTTTCCTGTTTTCTTCGCATATTATGAAACAACAGTACGTTTCCCCATGTCCAAAATATTTCATAAACTCTTTAGTTTGAAAGCATTTTATGGCTTCAGTCTGAAAAGGTTCTTCAGAATGATATTCCCATTAACAAATTCTTCAGTTTTGTCTATAATATTACTAATACCCATCCAATAATTTTTTAATGTCTGCTCTATTTTTCTGTTTTAAAATCCTCATTTGTTTCTCCTTTTTTTAGATTTTTACTTCGACAAATTTTGTGTTGAGATTTGGGTAAAAGTTTACAGAGCAAATTAATTTTCTACTTAATAATTCATAGATATTTTGTTTTGTGACACTTAAATGCAATCCTAACAATGTAAAAGCATCCTTCCCACATACTTCTTTTTGTCTACTGTTCCCATTCCTCCTCCTTTCTTATCCCACCTAACTTCTGAGCTCTTGTCTCTAGGCAGATGCTGCCCTTTTGTTATCATACGTTGGTTCTAAGGAATGCATTTAGTTTCTCCGAAATTTGTCAGTCTCACTTTTGATTTCTCCGGCACAGTGATTTTTAGGTATGACCAATAATTCTTTGTAGGTACAATTCTATTGCCTCTTATTTTTCCTTTTAGTTTTCAGATACATCTGATCTTCTGGTATGGTGGATTATGAATAATTTAAGCACTAGACACTGAATGTAAAAAATTGTATCTCTATCAGAGATCATTTACATTTGTCTCTGGTAGGCAACTAGACTGGTATCATTTTGCAATCCCAGATTATCTTAATCCAATTAATTCTAAGGTGACTAGAAACTGGGATCTGGAAACCTCGATGAAGCCTAATCTTCCTCTATTTTTTCTTTAATCCTACACTTTACCTTTTCAGAATTATAACTAAATGTCTGAAGTATTTATAAAGACCCCCAAGTCTGTGGAAAACTTTGCTCAGCTTCGAAACTACTCAGCAGCCACTCCTGGAACTGTTGCAAAGAGAAAAATAAGCCTGAAATGCAGGCATATTTTCTGGACATCCCTTTTCTATTAGCGCTTAGTCTCAAAATTCTTTACTGCTATAGAGGTCAATGGCTTCAACAAATTGTTTTTCTTTTGTTTTTGGGGTGTAGCAAAATATGACCAGGAAGATGCGCTAAACTTAGCCTACCATTACCCTAAGTGTATTTCCATCTAACAAGTCACAGCAAGAAAAAAAAAAAAAAAAAAGTCACAAATCTTTATACCAAAAGTCACAGACATAGTATTTGTTGACATACTTTTACAAAAGGAGAGGGAGGTAAATGTCACTGTGGCTAAATTATGTTTGTGACTGATGAACATTGGGGGAAGTAAACATTCCTCCATTCAAACAAAGCTAAGGTGAATACTGAAAAATACAACAAACTAAAATGAAGTTTTGCTATATTCTTTCTAATGTTATTGCAAGGTGCCATCGAATCAGTACCGACACACAGTGACCCAAGCGACCTTATTAATAACAGAGGGCTAATGCACTGGACCACAAAGTTAGTGTGAACCACAAAGTCGGAGGTTCAAACCCACCAGTAGCTCCTTGGAAACCCTATACAGGGTTACTACTATGACGGACTCGATGACACTTAACAAAAACAACAAGTGCAGTGGGGTATGGGGGAATGCAGTGGCTCTGTAGGATAAATACTGGACTACAAATCAAAAAAAGAAAGATGAGGCTTTCTGTTCCTGAAAAAATTTACAGCCTCAGACACTCTTCTGAGTTGCTATGATGGAACCAACTCAATGGCACTTAACAAGTAGGATATAAGAGTTCAAAAACTTCAAAGCAGATGGTATAACTGAAAGTTGAAAGTGTGTATACAGAGCGATTAAATCTCCATGTCTTTCCTGAAACCCAGAATACTCTGACAACTACCCTCTCCTCTATAGAATACCAGAAATTTAGTCTTTGGAGACAAGCAGATGTTAGAGAGCCAGGCTCAGAAAATGTGTATCACGTATAATGTTGTGAAGAGAAGAAGGGGGATGAGACTCAAGTTAACAAATAAGAGGGGTAGCAAAAAACAAAAACTGACTCCCACTCTAAGATCTCAACTCTCTTTCTCTAGATCCACTTTAGGAAAGTTAGCAACTACACTTAAACTACAAAGAATCAAACTCCAGTGTAGCTTTGAATCAGAAAAAATGTTCTGAGGGAGACATTTCAAGTGGGGTTGGGGAGTGGACAGACCTGGTATGTTTGAGCACATAGAAAATATTATTGGTAAGATTTTAATAGAAATATTGAAACATTTAGCAATTTTTAAGAGTAAAAACTCAAACCCACTGCCATTGAGTCTAGTCTGACCCTAGATAGGGTTTCTGAGACTGTAAATCTTTCAGGAAACAGGCAGCCTCATCTTTCACCTATGGAGTGGCTGGCTGGTGGGTATGAACCACTGACCAACCAGCTCAATGTTGAGCCCATAGTGCCACTAGGGTTCATTAAGGATAAGTGGTGGTGGTGGTTGTGTGCCGAGTCGGTTCCAATGTATAGCAAATCTGTATAAGACTTCCAAAGCTGTAAATCTTTACAGGAGTAGAAAACCTCATCTTTCTCCCACCCTACAAAATGACTAGTAGATTAAAACTGCTGACCTTGTGGTTAGTAGCCCAGCTTATAATCCACTGTACTACTACCAAGACTTCTTAAGGATATGGGAAGGGGGAAGTGGAGAAGGCAGCAAGTGACAACGCCAAAAAAGCAAAGATTATGGAGTATGGTTCTTGTTGTTGTTATGTGCCATTGGTTTCAACTCAGTCTGGTCTTCCTAGGGTTTACTATTCACAAAGCCATAGCTATGTTGACAGATGAAGGAAAAAAGGTAATTCAGAGTAAGTTAAAAGGAAAGCTAAATGTAAGTCCGTCTTCTGCCTATAACTGATTGGAACACCTAAAATAGGGCTACAACGTGCCCAGTGAAGGAGGCTTCCTGAGGCACCTCTGTACTACATAAGACTATAGGTGGAATCCTGAACCATATCCAGAATCTTCAAAGATGGGAAATGTCCACTTGAAAGGACGAGCAGGAGTGGCTACAAGAACAGAAGATACTTCTTGAAAGAAAGACCAACGTGAAAAATACAAAACAACAGAGGCAGACTGACTGTTACTACAAGAACAAGCAAGTTGCTTGCCCAGGAGACATCAAGACAAATAGTCGGGTGCCCTCAGTGCAAACTCCCTTCCAAGACTAAGACACAATGGGAATACATGCTCTGATTGGTGACCACGTTCATCACCGATGAGGGGAAGTGAGGGGAAACCAGCAACAAAGCTGCAAATTAAGCCCTTCAACGTTCAATAGACTCCTGTGAACCCAGGTAGATACCTGGTTGTCCAGCAGTGTCCAAGTTCAGGGGACTCTTGGGACCAGAGTCAGTGACATAGCCACAGAGCACTAGAATGGAGAGTGAAGTGGAAGAGAGGGCATATGCACAAGAACACCCACAACTTGTAGATAATACCCACTTGACCTGGCTTCAATGACTGGATGATCAGAACTCAACTTGAAGAAGAAAGAAGAGGAAAAAAAGAGTAATCTGATGCAATTTGATGAAGCTGACCTACACCTATGGATGCAGTAGCTCAAAAGAAGAAACAAATCTTTACAGCGAGGATCATTCCCACCCCCTCCATACACAGAGTAGACAGGGATGGGCAACTTGGACATTGGCTACCCAAAATTGGCTACAAAGTCAAGAAGTTACTGGTTTACAAGCTTTCAAGAGGGAACCTAGATCCAGAGGGCCTGGAGGAAGGTAGAATCTCCACTGAGTAGTATCCAATCTGTCTAGGTGGGCCTGATGAAAAGAAATGCAGATAGGTCTCTTGTAATACAATAGTAAATAACTGATATCAGGACTGATTGGGAGGGTTGGAAATATAAAGGTAGACTCTTTTTGTAGTAAGAAGGGGAGTGATTAACTTTGCAGTTTAGGAGCAGAGGTCCCTGGGACCATTAAGGGAGAAGAGCAGATGTTCCAGAGAAGCAGTGATGCCTGAGATGGAGGTAGAGACGATGATGTGGAGAGATGGAGCAGCTGGGGACTTTAGACAGAGAGGGAGAGGGGCTGTGTGCTGATGACTGGGGGGCAGACTTGTAGGGTATACTCTTTGGTTGGTTGATGATGCATGGAGGAGATTGTAACCATGGTCAATGAAACGATGTATGAAAGGATTAATGTAAAACTAATGTTCTCCCATGTAAAATATCACATAATTCACAATAAAATATTAAAAAAAAAAAATTGTCACTGGTGACAACACATGTATTCATCACTATGAGCCTGAGAGTAAATGGCAGAGTATGGAATGGAAATATCCTTAATCGCCAGCCAAGAAAAAGTTCAAAAGTCACCCATCAGCTGGAAAATCGCTGCTTACAGTTTTCTGGGGTTCTCAAAGGCCAGTATTGGAACAGTATCAGGAAAACGGTTCAACAACCAACAGTGCTCATTACAGGGAGATACTCAACGAAGAGCTGAAGCCTAAACTTCTGATTAAATGCAGAGAACTGCTATCCAAGTGTGTCATGATCTTGCATAACAATGCACATCCCCCACCCTGGTCCACACACTGTTGACACTATGCAAAAACTTCATTTTGAGGTGTTAAAGTGTCCTCTCTATAGTCCTGATCATGCTTCATTGGACTTTCAACTGTTTGATTCCCTGAAAGCAACCTTTCTTTCAAAGAGGAAGGTTTACCTCTGATGAAGAAGTGAAACAGTGGCACATCTGTGGCTCACAGCTCATCTAAAACATTTTAAAATGAGGGAATACGAAAGCTTGTTGACAGACAGACAAGGTGTATTGAAAATCAAGGAGATTATGTCAAAAAATGATGTATTTGTCCTTTCTGAAAGTTAATTAAAGTAAATTTTACAGTCAAAAAAAAGGGAAGCTAAATTCTCCAGTATTGCAATGGAAAAATGAGCATAATGAATGGAAGAAGCAGATATGGCCATGGTTGCCTTAAGAAAACCCTATAAGGCAGAGAGGTTTCAAGTAAAGGACAGCTGTTTTCCTGTAAGTCTTCTAGTGCTACAGGACTTTTGGGTTTTTCTTTTAACTATGTATTTCTGTTTCTTGTTAAAACTATAAAAATTAAAGAGCTAAGAGCAAGTAATATAAGTAAACACAATAAATAATACCCTAATATCTACTTTAACATATTATCTTTTTCAATATTCTCATGTAATATATTAGATATTTTAGTTATCACTTTAATATAGTGATACAAGCCTAAGCCATGGCATTTTAAATTGCCTCATGCATGTGAAAAATAGACAATAAATAACAAAGGAAAGTAAAATTGATAGCTTTGAATTATGGTATTGGAGAAAAATATTAAATATACCATGAAGTACCAGAAGAATGAACAAATCTATCTTAAAGGAATTATACCCAGAAAGTTCCTTAAAAGTGAGGATGGAGAAACCTTTTCTCATATTTTGATACGCTATCAGGAGGAACCAGTCCCTAGAGAAGGACGTGATGCTTAGTAAAATAGATGATCAATGAAAAACCAGGAAAACGATCAACAACACAGACTGACACAGTGGCTGCAACAACAGAATCAAACCTAGCAACAAAGTGAGGATGGCTCATGGCTGGGAAGTGGTTCCTTTTGTTGTATGACCCAGAATAACTCAACAGAACTTAACAACATTCGTCATTTGGTGACAAACAGAAGTCCCAGGAGAACAGTGGATTACAAGCTGAGTTCTAACCGCAAGGTCAGCAGTTTGAAACTACCAGAAATATGAGACCTCTACTTCCCTCAAAATTT